>NC_064811.1:113587729-113655073 GCF_023721935.1 Panthera uncia | reverse complement strand
AAGAAAGAAAGAAAGAAAGAAAGAAAGAAAGAAAGAAAGAAAGAAAGAGACAAAGAAAGAAACAAAGAAACAAAGAAAGAAACAAAGAAACAAAGAAAGAAGGGAAGAGAAAGAAAGGGGGGAGGAGAGAGGGAAGGAAAGATGGAAGGAAGGAAGGAACAAATGAAGGAATGAGGGAAATAAGGAATGAAGGAAGGAAAAGATCATTATAGTAGAGGATCTTAGATTATGAGTCACTTCAATTTCAGAGATGCTAAAAGTTGGGGAAAATGTGTTTCTTAAGAACTGATGAAATACAGTATATTCTACTTATTTATATGCTTAAATACAACAAAATCTAAAGAATATACAGTAGATAATATGAATCTGCAATGCATTTTTCATCAAGGTACCATTGTAATTCCTTTTGATCATTGTGACTAAAGAAAGCATGGCACTTCCCCCGTGGCATTGCCATATGATGTCCACATCTTGTTTTAATGCTCTGTGTACCAGCTGTCTGCTTTTTCTTATGTTCTTACCAGAGTGTAGAATTTAGGTATTTATCAATTGCCTCCAGAAAAACAACTGTTTTTTTTTTTCATCCATATGCTTTGAAATGCTGCTGTCTGTGCCTATGTCTGACTCCAGTTTTTATCTATCTGATGTAAGGATTCTGTGTCTTTTTTTTTCCCTTTACAGAAAGAATTCTACACAGAAAGAATTCTCTTTATAGAAAGAATTGTTGGTATCTATAAAACGTTTTTTAAAACTCTTTTTTTGAGGAAAAGTACTTGCTGCTTAATTAGGATTCAGTAGTGTGTATCACCAAAATAAAATTCTGTTTAATACCTTTTGTAACAGTAGGTTCTGGATTACGTACTGTCAAAAACTTGTTGGCCAAATATTGTATGTATTGTACCTTTACACTTCACTGCTAAGACTACCTGAGTTATGACAAAACTCATGTATATAATTTACATGTAATCATTTAATGAAACCAGATTTCATTTTTAGTGCCAGTTTATGTCAAGTCAAATATTACTTTCAATTTCATCCCCTAATCTCTATGAGGTTTGAGCTATGATTAACTCCAAATTGATATTTTTAATGAAGGCAAATTAGTCTTTAGAGGTTGACATGTATAGCCTCAAAAATGGGTTTCTACTGAATGCAAAAGGCAGAGGACAAATCGTGGTAATGATAAATCAATCCATAGAAATACAATTCCAAGTCTATTAAAATCAACAGTAACCTATTTAAATTTAAAGAGAGGTTAATAGACTTCTGATCTAGAGATTATCTCTTTCAGAAAAAAATGCAATTTTATGGTGATTTTATGGCAGAAGTTGAATCTAACCTGACTGAATGTATTTTCTCTCTTTCTTTTGTTTTCTCCTTCCCTTTTTGCCCTCCTTTCTTTCTTCATTTCTTCCTTCCTTCTCTCTTATTTTTTGTTTGTTGTTTTTTTATACGTAGTGATTAAACACACACACTCTAGAAACAGAGAGCTTTGGTTACATTCTGCTATAAATACTTCCTATTTGATCTTGGGCTAATTGTTAATTTTTCTGTACCTCAGTTTCCTAATATTCTGTTTAATAGTGACAATAATTTCTTCAAGAGTTTGTTAGGGGCACCTGGGTGGCTCAGTCAGTTAAGTGTCTGACTTCAACTCAAGTCATGATCTTGTGGTTGGTGACTTTGAGTCCTGCGTTGGGCTCTGTGCTGACAGCTTGGAGCCTGGAACCTGCTTCAGATTCTGTCTCCCTCTCTTTCTCTGCCCTGCCTCTGCTCGTGCTCTGTCTCTCTCTCTCTTTCAAAAATAAATAAATATTTAAAAAATTAAAAGAAAGAGAATTTCCAGCATTAATGCAAGTAAAGAGCAGAGCACAATTCTTGGTACATAACAACTTTCCAGTTAATGGTAATTAAAACATTTATCACAATTAGATGGTATGTGGATATTTGCATACATTTTCTCAGTTGCATGTTGACTATTTTAAATGGTGTAGTAATTGCTATATATTAAACATCTCATATTGCTTCAATTTACTCAATGCCTTTTGTTTAAATTAAAAATATATATATTTAACTCAAATCTCCTCTAAAACTTATACTGAAAAAACGAAATAGGCAAAAGTAATATAGTTTTCAGTTTTATTGACTCATTATATATTAAAATAATAAAAAGTGTTAAATACTTCCTTTTTTAAAACATAATTTATTGTCAAGTTAGCTAACATACGGTGTATACAGTGTGCTCTTGGCTTCTGGAGTAGATTCCTATGATTCATCGCTTACATACAACACCCAGGGCTCATCCCAACAAGTGCCCTCCTCAATGCCCATCACCCATTTTCCCCTCTCCCCTGCACCCCCACATCAACCCTCAATTTGTTCTCTATATTTAAGTGTCTCTTACGGTTTATTTCCCTCTCTGTTTGAAACTATCTTTTCCCCCTTCCCTTCCCCCATGGCCTTCTGTTTAGTTTTTTGAATTCCACATATGAGTGAGAACATATGATATCTGTCTTTTCTCTGAATGACTTATTTTAGTTAGCATGATACCCTCCAGTTCCATCCATGTTGTTGCAAATGGCAAGATTTCATTCTTTTTCATTGCCAAGTAGTATTCCATTTTATATATAAACCACATCTTCTTTATCCATTCATCAATTGATGGACATTTAGGCTCTTTCCATAATTTGGCTATTGTTGAAAGTGGTGTTATAAACATTGGGGTACATGTGCCCCTATGAATCAGCACTCCTGTATCCTTTGGATAAATTCCTAGTAGTGCTATTGCTGGGTCATAGGGTAATTCCATTTTTAATTTCTTTAGAAACCTCCATAGTGTTCTCTGAAGCTGCTGCACCAGTTTGCTTTCCCACCAACAGTGCAAGAGGATTCCTGTTTCTCCACATCCTTGCCAACATCTCTTGCTTCCTGAGTTGTTACTTTTAGCCACTCTGACTGGTGTGAGGTGGTATCTCAGAGGGGCTTTGATTTGTATTTCCCTGATGATGAGCGACGTTGAGCGTCTTTTCATGTGTCTGTTAGCCATCTGGATGCATTCTTTGGAAAAGTGTCTATTCATGTCTTCTGCCCATTTCTTCACAGGATTATTTGTTTTTTGGGTGTTGAGTTTGGTAAGTTCTTTATAGATTTTGGATACTAACCCTTTATCTGATATGTCATTAGCAAATATCTGCTCCCATTCTGCCTGTTGCGTTTAGTTTTGTTGATTGTTTCCTTTGCAGTGTAGAAGGTTTTTATCTTGATTGATAAGTTCCCAATAGTTCATTTTTGCTTCTATTTCCCTTGCCTTCAGAGATGTGTCCAGTAAGAAGGTGCCGTGACTGAGGTCAGAGAGGTTGTTCCCCATTTTCTCCTCCAGGGTTTTGATGGTTTTGTGTCTCACATTGAGGTCTTTCATCCATTGAGTTTATTTTTATGTCTGATCTAAGAAAGTAATCCAGGTTCATTCTTCTGCATGTTGCTGTCCAGTTCCAACAACCATTTGCTAGAGACTGTCTTTTTTCCATTGGATACTCTTTCCTGCTTTGTCAAAGATAAGTTGGCCATACATTTGTGGGTCCAGTCTGGGTTCTCTAGTCTATTCCATTGGTCTATGTGTCTATTTTTTATTTTTATTTTTTAATATTTATTTATTTTTGAGAGAGAAAGAGAGACAGAGAATGAGCAGGGGAAGACAGAGAGAGAGAGAGGGAGACACAGAATCTGAAGCAGGCTCCAGGCTCTGAGCTGTCAGTGCAGAGCCCAACACAGGGCTCAAACCCACAAACCATAAGGCTATGACCTGAGCTGAAGTCGGATCCTTAATGGACCGAGCCACCCAGGCTCCACTATGTGTCTATTTTTATTCTTATTCCATACTATCTTAATGATTACAGCTTTGTAGTAGAGGCTGAAGTCCAGGATTGTGATGCCTCCCTCTTTGGTTTTCTTTTTCAACATTACTTTGGCTATCCAGGGTCTTTTGTAATTCCATACAAACTTTAGGATTGTTTGTTCTAGCTCTGAGAAGAATGCCAGTGCAATTTTTATTGGGATTGCATTGAATGTGAAGATTGCTTTGAGTATTATTGACATGTTAACAATATTTATTCTTCCAAACCATGAGCATGAAATATTTTTGCATTTCTTTGTGTCTTCTTCAATTTCTTTCATAAGTTTTCTATAGTGTTTGGCATACAGATCTTTTACATCTTTGGTTAGGTTTATTCCTGGGTTTTTTATGATTCTTAGTGCAGTTTTAAATGGAATCAATTTCTTGATTTCTCTTTCTATTGCTTCATTATTGGTGTATAGAAATGCAACCAACTTCTATACATTGATTTTGTATCCTGCAACTTTGCTGAATTCATATATCAGTGCTAGCAGCTTTTCAGTGGAGTCTCTCAGGTTTTCCATATAGAGAATCATGTCATCTGAGAAAAGTGAAAGTTTGACTTCTTTGCCAATTTTCATTCCTTTTATTTAATTTTGTTATTCGATTGCTGAGACTAGGTCTTCCAACACTGTGTTAAACAATGGTGAGAATGGACATCCCTGCAATATTCCTGATCTCAGGGGGAAAGCTCTCAGTTTTTCCCCATTGAGGATGATATTAGCTGTGGGTTTTTCATATATGGCTTCTATGATGTTAAGGTATGTTCCTTCTATCCTGACTTTTTGAGCATTTATATTAAGAAAGGATGCTGTATTCTGTCAAATGCTCTTTCTGCCTCTATTAACAGGATCATATGGTTCTTATCCTTTATTCTATTAATGTGATGTATCACACTGATTGATTTGTGAATATTGAACCAGTCCTGCAGCCCAAGAATGAATCCCACTTGATCATGGAGAATGATTCTTTTAACATACTTTGAAATCGATCTGCTAGTATCTTGTTGAGAATTTTTTCTGGATTCTATATTATTTATTTCTACTCTATTTTTTATTATTCCTTTTCTGCTGCAGGCTTTGGAGTTTCTTTGCTGTTATGCCTCTTGCTCCTTTAGGTGTGAGGTTAGGTTTTGTATTTGGGATTTTTCTTATTTCTTGCGATAGGCCTGGATTGCAATGCATTTTCCTCTTAGGACTGCCTTTGCTGCATCCTTTGGACTGCCATGTTTTCATTTTCATTTGCTTTCACGTATTTTTAAATTTCTTCTTTAATTGCCTGGTTGACCCATTCATTCTGTAGTAGGATGTTCTTTAACCTTCATGCATTAGGAGTCTTTCAAAATGTTTTCTTGTGGTTGGTTTCAAGTTTCACAGCATTGTGATCTGAAAATATGCACGGTATGCATATTTATTTTTTATTTTTATTGAGGACTGTATTGTGACGCAGGATGTGGACTATCTTGGAAAATGTTCCATGTACACTGGAGAAGAATGTATATTCTGCTGCTTTTGGATGAAAAGTTCTGAATATATCTGTCAAGTCCATCTGGTCCAGTGTATCATTCAAGGCATTGTTTCTTTATTGAGTTTCTGCCTATATTATCTGTCCATTGCTGCAGTGGAGTATTAAAATCCCCCGCAGTTACCATATTCTTATCAATAAAATTCCTTATGTTTATGATTGATTTATATATTTGGGTCTCATCAAGTTGGGGACATAAATATTTACAATTGTTAGCTCTTCTTGACAGATAGACCCCATAATTACGATATAATGCCCTTCTTCAACTTTTGTTACATACTTTAGTTTAAAATCTAGTTTGTCTGATGTAAGTGTGACTATTCCAGCTTTCTTTTGACATCCAGTAGCATGATAGATGGTTCTCCATCCCCTCACTTTCAATCTGAAGATGTCTTCAGGTCTAAAATGAGTCTCTTGTAGAAAGCATATAGATGATTTTTTTTAATCCATTCTGATATTCTATGTTTTTTGAATTGGGCATTTAGTCCATTTACATTCAGAGTTATTACTGAAAGGGATGGATTTAGTGTCATTGTGTTATCTGCAGGTTTCAAGCTTATGGTGATATCTCTGGTCCTTTTTAGTCTTTGCAGCATTCCACTCAGAGGACCCCTTAGGATCTCTTGAAGTGATGGTTTAGTAGTCATGAACCCCTTCAATTTTTGTTTGTCTGGGAAAGGCTTTATCTCTCCTTCTATTCTGAATGGCAGTCTTGCTGGATAAAGGATTCTTGGCTGCATATTTTTCCTACTAAGCACATTGAATATTTCCTGCCACTCCCTTCTGGCCTGCCAAGTTTCAGTGGATTGGTCTGCTACTACCCTTATGTGTCTTCCCTTGAAGGTTAAGGCCTGTTTGTCCCTAGCTGCTTTCAGAATGCTCTCTTTATCTTTGTCTTTTGCCAGTTTCACTATGATATGTCAGGGTGAAGACCTATACTTGTTGAATCTGAAGGGAGTTCTTTATGTCTCCTGGATTTGGATGTCTACTTCCTTCCCAGATTAAGAAAGTTCTCAACTATACTTTCTTCAAGGAAACCTTCTGCTCCTTTCCCTCTCTTCTTCTGGAACTCCTATGATACAGATATTATTATGTTTCATTGTATCAGTTAGTTCTCTAATTCTCCCCTCGTGGTCCAGTATTTTCTTATCTATCTTTTTCTCAGCTTCATCATTTTCCATAACTTTACCTTCTATTTCATTTAGCCTCTACCCTGTTTCCTCCATCCTTCCTGTCACTGCATCTAGTTTACTTGGCACTTCACTTACAACATTTCTTAATTCATGGTGACTATTTCTTAGTTCCTTGATCTCTGCAGCAATAGATTCTCTGCTGTCTTCTATGCTTTTTTCAAGCTCAATATTAATCTTATGACTATTATGCTAAAAGCTTGATCAGATATATTGTTTATATTTGTTTTGAGCAATTCTCTGGCTACAATTTCTTCTTGGAATTTCTTTTGGGGAGAATTTTTCTGTTTCATCACTTTTGCTAGTTTTCTATCCTTTGTGGGTTTTTATAGCTTGTTATGTGTCCTGCATCTGTGAGCACTACTTTATTATAAAGGGGTCATACACTGTCTATGGCCTGGCCCTTCAGGAGGTGTTTTTGGAGTGTTCTGTGTGCTTTCTGTTATTGTGACTCTGGTTGCTTTTTTTCCCTACTCATAGTGGTGGTTTGGACCTTCCATCAGGTGTGCTTTGATTTGTTCATTGAAGTAATCCTGTAAAAAAATTTAAAAGGGGAGGTGATGGAAGAAGCCTTATCCCATACAAAGAGAGAAATGACAAGAACAGGAAAAAAAAAAGGAAAAAAAATGACAAGTCAGAGAATCAGAGAAACTATATGGCTTAATTCAGACAGAGAGTGAGAGAGAGGAAAATAAAGAAGGAGATACAGAAGAGGTGTAAAAAGAATAGGTTGAAAATGTCTGCTTAAACAAGCCAACAACCAAAATAGAGAAGGGAAGAAATAAAATGAAGAAAAGAAAAAATATGTGTGTGTGTGTGTGTGTGTGTGTGTGTGTGTTGACCAAGAATCAAATCAGAAATGCAAAACTGTGGGACTGATATCTGATGGTACCTTGGGACCAATGACTGCACTTGTCTGGAGGAGAGGCCATCTGGTTCTGTCAGTGTCAATCTTGCTCTGTTATATAGGCAGTTACCAGGCATGGAGGGGTGTGGTTTGGTGTAGGTGGGTCCTGCCTACACTGTGGGCCAATTGTCAATTCCCTGAAGTCCCATCTTGTCGGTGATGGGGAGACAAATGGTAACACCTAAGTCTCTCCTCTCTGGTTCCCTGGACCACTCTGTTTAGGCCATCCTCACAGTGCCCTGAGGGCATGAGCAGACCGCTTTGTCCCACTACACAATCTCTGGGAATCAAACGCTGATATGTTAAAGGATCCCTTTGTGTGCACCCTGGTCCTGGGGTAACACCACTCCACCCAGCTGACAAAAGGCCCCTTGTGGGTGCCTGCAGGCTCTTTTGTCCTTGAAGCCCGCTATATACCTTTGTCCCACAAGGTAGGGGACTGCTCTCTCTGTGCCTCTGAGCTCACTACCAAGCCCAATGCTTGCTCCCCTCCTCTCCAGGCACATGCACAGGGTAGCAGGCCCCAGTCTGGAGAAAACCCTGTAATCCTGGATCGTGTTAGAAATTGGTTCTTTCTCCGTTTTTCCGTTCACTGGTCTGTGGTTTTTCTCTTGTCCAAATACATTCCTATACTTCCACAGCCTCTCTTTCTCTTCCTTTTGTCTCTGCACAGAAGGGGATCCCTCCCTTCTGTGGCTACACTGCCCATTTTATCTCTCCCAATCCTCAATAATGCATCTATGTCTTGCCAAGTTGTCCCCATGGGCCCTTGGAGATGTTTCTATCACTCTGTGGCCTGGATTCCTGGAATTCCCAAGTTTACTGGCCTCAATACTGCTATGCTTGAGGGACAAGGGAAATTTGGGTCTCCCGCTTCTCTGACATGTTGGATTCTCCCTAAATACTTCCAATATGCCAGAAACTATGCTAAGTGCTTTAAATGTTTTTCTAAATAAAATTAAATTAAACACACTGTTGAAGTATATATAGGTGTTCTGCAAACTCTTTTTTCTAAATAAGTTTATGTGCCTTCTTGCCCTTAAATATATAAATATTTCAAAAATCGACCAGTCTCCACTTCCAATTTTTCTTCAGCATATTTCATTGCATTATATATGTTTAAATTCAAAAATAAGTTTCTCAAATACATTTAGTTGACAGGAGTTCTTTCGAAATATAATTTTGTAGAGTATTCCAAAAGAGGCAATATAATAATTGTCAGTTATCCTTAAATAACTAGATTATATTTACTGTGCTCTTACTATGTGTCAGGAACTCTACTAAAAGTTTTGCCCATTCTTTCTTCTCTATTCCTGCCAAAGTTCTATGAAGTAAGTCTTGTTGTTTCCATTAGGTAAAGGAAAGAAGTTCAAAGAATTTGCATGGAGTAATGTTCCCAAAAGTTGCCTAACTTGAAATTGTACCAGGTATTTGATTTTAAAATCCATGATCTTAAGCATGATGTATACCATCAGCCTGAGTTCCCCAGAAAGCAGAGCCTAAGACAAAACTACATATTACTAATTTACTAGGAAGCATGAGACAACATTCTAGGTTGTGCATGATTTGGAGAGCAGGCAATTCTAATACACCTGCAGCATTGGGGAAGCCAGGAGATGCAAATCAGTGGTCAAAATGAAAGGCATGGAGCAAGGAGTGATTGTCTGTGAAACCTGTCAAGCCACACAAGGCTGCTGCAGTGGTGGCTGGAGTGATAGCAGTATCCAATGGCTCAAAGTCGTATGTAATACATGTCTGATATGCCTGCTTTCTCTTTCACTGATGGTGATCATAGTCTAAGAGCTGAGAAACCTTAATCGTCTACCATGTAGGCTGGATGATGACCAACATAAATTACAACAGTGAAATCCATACACAGCAAAAAAAAAGAGAAGTATGTTTCCAACGTTCATAACTGGCAATAGAAAAGTACCTTCCATAATACAGATCTTCTGAAAACGACAGAAAATATTATCTGGATCTTCCGTTGAAGACCACAATCTTATGGAAAAAGTTATCAAATTCAAATTATAAAATATTTACAATTTAAACTTCCTCTGTGTTCTAAGAAAAACGGTCAACAGTGACAATATAGGCTAATTTATTCAATTCATACTTTTTCTGTTGGTAACTAAACAAAATGGAAAATCTAAAAAAGAGACAGGATGAAGATATGTATCTCTTTCTGATACTGTTAGCTCTTCTTTTTTTTCCCCCTGTTTTTTAACAAATGTAGTAGAAAGGAGGGCACCAAAATCAAAGTTTAAAAAGTGAACTTAGACACACTTCCCTGCTTAATTTTCTTACAATTAGTAATATAGTGAGAAAATATAAATTGTCTATGAATCTAAGAAATATAAATATACAGTGATCTCTCACCTTATGTTAAGCCACTGGAGAATCTTCAAAATTTTTAGTTATAATATACATCTGCAGATATATAGAATTATTACATGAGGATGTTATTTATCAGTTATTTTATGGTTATGCTTTAGTGATCAGATATTTCATTAATTAGTTGCACACAAATGATTTCTTCTTTTTTTATGTGTACAAGAGTTTGGTGTCCAAATTACTGAATCAGAATTTTTCTCTTAAACTTATGTTGAACTTTTTTTGGCAATGAATTATGTCATTTTATTTTATTATTACAACCCACAGGTGTTACTTTGTATTTTTCCATATTACACTCACGAAATTTGTGAGTACTATTAAAATGTAGTTCTGTAAATGATTATCTAACTCCTGTAAGTTAAATTATTACATAGTAAAGGTTAGTCAATTAAATATTCATATTAAAGGTAGAAACATAAAGCAATAGTATGAATTTAATGAGATGAGCTATAATGTTAGTAAAATAGTTGTCTTCTAATTTTTGTACCTCCAAATAATTTATATTGTTGATCATTCTTAGTAAATGGGATTTTCCGGTTTTATTAAATTTTATTCAGAAATTCTTAGGAATGCTGCATTAAGTTATTTGATTTATTATATTATTTTATTTACTCTATAGCATAACACTTTATACTAGTTAATAACATTTTAGAGTGGAGGAATCTGAGGCTCAAAAAACTTCACTAACATTTACAGAGTTACTTAGTTAATAAATGGTGGACTAGGATCTTCCAACTCCAAATGCATTATCAATTTCACTGAATCACAAGCTAAAATTAAGCAGGGATTATACGGTAGGTTTCTATGAAACAAGTTGTTTTATTCTCCTTGAAGTTACTCGTTGTTAGCAAGTAAAACAGATGAACCCAGAGAAACAATGATCACAACAAAAGCCCAGTCTGTGGTCCCAAAAGGAGACATACTGGATTGAGTGGATTAAAGAAGGCATGCTGGGGGAGGTAGATTAGAAACAACTAAGAAGTTGGTAAACCAGTAGAAAAGAAGAAGAGTGGGTGGAGGATTAAAAACAACACAAAGAACAATATACTTTCCAGGGGAAAGGAAGAGGATGTGTACTCACCTTCAGATAAGGGAGAACAAGATCTTTCAAGTAGAGAAGTGACCTGTCCGATCTGCACATCACTAAAACCCAGGAATGGAGGAAAGACTGTTGATAGTTTAAAGGAGAGTAATGATGCAAAACACTCCCATAGTAGGGATGGTGTAAAAGTAGGATAAAAAGTATATGCATCTAGGCCTATGATTTAGATCTTGCTAGACTAAGTATAATAACACACACACATATATTAGACATAACATTTGATCCTTATGAGATAGTTTTAATACACTTTCCCTCAGTGGAAAACTGACGTACCACGAGTTTAAGTGATTTGTCAAAGGTACGTGCGGTTAATGACGGAGACAGAAATTCTAACTCAGGAGGCTGGCTCCAGAGTCTGTGATCTCAATCCTACGCTTCTATGCTTCTTTGGATGGTTGGTTGCTTGGGGATAGCTGTATTGCACCCAGCAAGTCAGTCTCTTTGTCCCTCGGTTGCACTGAAAGTAAAAGTGGGTGTACATGACCAGTCCATTTATTAAGATTGGAGGGATATATTATAATCAAAATTAGGCTTTACAAATAAAGAGATGGCATACTAATGTACTGCTTTATTTAATCATTTAAAAGAACATTTCAAGCTCCAACTACCTACTGATTCATCAATCTCAAGCTCTACTCTTTTCTTCATTCCAGGAAGCGGTTCTTTCCCTCTTTGCTACCAAATATCCCTTTAAAGGATTGTTTAGTAACTCAATTGTAAACTTCCTTTATAATATATACTTTTTATAGGCAAGTTCTGATTAATTGTAAGTCCATTAAAACCTTAAAATCATGAGGCGCCTGGGTTGCTCAGTTGGATAAGCATCCAACTTTGGCTCAGGTCACCATCTCACGGCTCCTGAGTTCAAGCTCCACATCAGGCTCCATGCTGACAGCTCAGAGCCTAGAGCCTGCTTCAGATTCTGTATCTCCCTCTCTCTCTGCCCCTCCCCTGCTCATGTTCTGTCTATGTCTCCTTCAAAAATAAATAAACATTAAATTTTTTTTAACTTTAAAATCAAATTGTTGTCATTGAGATCCTTAAGTAGATATCTAATACATATTTGTTGGTAGAAAAATTCTAAATTTATTTTTCTATCAATAGTGTAATTTACTGTATAAAGGAGGGAAATATCTGGAGCAGCACTAGTCACTTAAAGAAATTCTTTCTGTTCACGATATGCTAGTAGTTGATAAATGGTACTGGCGGCTATTATTCTAACAGTGTTTGTGATTACCCATCCAGCTTTTATGAATGTATGTATGTATCTAAACTATGTGTCTATGTATAGGACAGAAAGTACATAAAGAAAGTAAATAATAAATCATTTTAAAAATATTTAAAAGTTTAAAAAGAAGCTGATACTTTCTGCTCAAGTCACATTCTCTCACACACGTGGACACACTCATGCACACATGAGCACATACACATACATGATATTTTACGTGGAGAATAAATTATCCATATTAGTAGGTAATAAGAAAGTTTTCATAATTTCTTCATATAGAACTCAACTCAACTTGAATGAGCCAAGAAAAACACAGCCTAACACATGTGAGAAAAAAAATGTGCAAGGCATTGTTCTAATGAATCTTAAAATCCAGAACATATGGATAAAGAGTATGGCGGTATGATATTTGGTCCTGTGTCTGTCATTGGGGAGAACAAATATGAAATTACTTTAGAGCAACAAGACTGGAAGACTTTCCCCATCCCTCCTTGGCACAGACCAGGGGTGGTGACAGCTTCTGCCCACGGTTAATGTTCTAGGCCCAGAAATGTAGAGAGCTCCCCTTGTAATCATTACTTTCTGCAGGACTCAGAGCTGTCCTAAGTTCCAAGCCAACTACACTGATTCATGCACACACAAAACATGTCAAAAATGTTTATTACACAAATTATGGAATTCAGGAAAAGCATTTCTTTAGAACCAATTAATAAAAATTAGACATATTATGTAAATTTTGTATATTACTGTACTTATTATGAAAATGTTGGTGTATTACTCTATTCCCCATCATGAAGTTAAGCACCATAAATAATAGACTCATTGCAACGAAGAATTCTTCACTCATTCTACAGAGAATATTTTCCAGTAATCTTACTCATCAGATGTCTGATTAAAACTAGCAAGAGTATAATCAGCCAAAATCTTGAATCAATTACAGGTGCAACATTGCTATGTTCTCCCAGTGCATGCATAAAACTGCCATTTAACACTGGTAACATCTGAAGTCTTTGGCAAAGCAAGCTGCTTTTAAAAGTAAAAAAAAAAATTGCCTTTGGTATTCTTCCTAGTAATTTGTGTAAAATCAAATTCATACAACTTAAGCATGTGACATTTTTCTGAACAACTTAATTAAATTATTATGAAATAAATTTAATATAAGCAAATGTAATTCCAAGAGACATTTTCAATAAGACACATGGATATACTTGATTTTGTTATTCATAATATGTTTCTTGATTAAAATGAATTACAGAAGTTTATCATGGCATGATATACATTTTCATACTACTCATTAGGGCTAAATATGGTTTATAGATTTTAGATAAGTTAAAACTTGAGAAATTTCATCTTGAATCACAAGAGTCTCAATAAATTTTAAGATTCTGGGGACGTTAACTGATAAATTATTTTAAATTTCTATTAATTACTTTAAGCTCCAAGGACTTAAAGGTAATCATCTGAGAAATCAGAATCACTTTTTTGGTATTTTTTAATTCTTTGTGATACTAAGATAAATACATAAAGTATGTTAACCTCCTTCATTTTTGAAACAAAATGATACTAAATTATGGCACTGCTTTTATATTTTTCTTTCCAGAGTCAACTCAGTTCAGTACAACAAATATTTATTTAGTATATTAGCATATTTATAACCCGGGGAACTTTACTTAAAGGAGAAGTTCATAAATCCCTTGAGGTGGGAAGCATGTGTGTGAGTCAGGTATTACAACACTGTGCACAATATCGTGTTGTCAATGTCAGGTTGATGTGCAGCTGCACGATGCAGACAGGTAAACACCACACACACACACGCACACAAACTCACACACAGTGACAGCAGCAGTAACATATACTGCAAGTATTATAAAAATAACCTTATTTCACTTATTCTGTAAGTTATTTTAAACCGAGCTATTGCCAGGGCCACAAATTAGATATATATTATTTTCACATATGTTTATCTTTTCAAACTTGTATCTTCTGCTGGAACATGGTATAGTGTTAATAAAAGAATAAATACATGATGCATAAATAATATTGTGTTTTCTCATCAAATTTATTGAACTCAGGACTCTGGTTTGGAGAGTATAGATGTTTTCATCTATCACTGCATGTTTTTTTTTAATTTCTTTTAATGTTTATTTTTGAGGGAGAGAGACAGCATGAGTGGGGAAGGAACAGAGACAGAGGGGGTCACAGAAGCAGTCTCCAGGCTCTAAGCTGTCAGCACAGAGCTCAACGGGGGCATGAACCCAGGAACCTTGAGTTCATGACCTGAGCTGAAGTCAGATACTTACCCGACTGTGCCACCTAGGTGCCCCTCTCACTGAATGTTTTTACCATGTTTCCAATGGAAGACAACTCAGAAACGAGCTCTCTCATTTTTGACATCTTTTAACAAATTCATAATATATTTCTAGTTTCACAATTAAAAATGTTTTCATCTTTTATTTATATCTGAGAGTGAGCATGCAAGTAGAGGAGGGGAAGAGAGAGAGGGAGACAGAAAATCTGAAGTGGGTTCTGTGCTGACAGCAGAGAGCCCAATGCGGACTGGAACTCATGAACGTCAAGATCAGAGCCAAAGTCAGACACTAGTTTCACATTTTTATTACCTGTGAGAAGTCAGAGTGCGCGATTTAAAATCAAAACTTAGAAACTGTGAATGTATCCTAATGGCGCATGGAAAATCTGTTCCCTCATTTTGTAAATGTTGTATTACAGAAAATTTTTAATTACCAACTCCTTTTGTAAAAGGAGTACTTTTACAAAATATCCTGAATAGAATGTCTTTTGGCAAATACTTCATTTTTATATAGAAAGAATACATTCTGTTTTCAGATAGTTCTGAATTTGTATCTCTAACCAATCAGCCAGTTATGCTTGTTGTCTTGGCATAATTACTGATAGCAACCGGTTTCACTCTGAAAAGTGTGAAACTGTATACAAATTATACAGTTACCTTACATACATACACTGCATGAAAAGCAGTGCATGGCTATTGCCCTGGTGTAGACATGGGGAGGACAATAGCAAGCCCAGAGAGGGGACTCTTTAGAAGATTTTAGCAGTCATGAAAAATTTCTGTGAAGTGATGTTACCTTGCTGTTTCTTAAATCAAAATGATATTGATAGCAGAGGAAACAAGTCAAGAGTCATTTACGCATTAAGTGAGAACAAGTTGTTCAAACGACCACTTGGCAAGAAATAGGAATACACCCTGGGAGCAGGGCAAATAAAACTTGAAATTTCCCGAAGCCAGATAATAAAGTGTGCTTATCTGAGCAATGTATATGGCTTCCTGAAAGTTATAAGAAGCCATTGGAACATTTTAGTCAGGATTGCAGGTGTAGACAGTATGCCCCATTGGTTCCATTTCCAAAACCTCTCTGATTATGTATCTCCATCTCGTGCCAATAAAACCTGAGCCCCAGCCATACCTTCACTGTCACCTAGGCCACCGCAGCAGCCTCTGACCCGGCCTTCTTCCCTCTACTCTGGCCCCACAGGGCAGCCTGAGGCCTGACTGTAACATACAAGCAGTTGTTCCCCTGCCCAAACATTCTGATAGTTTACCATTACAGTTCAAAGAAAATATTAACTCTTAAATGTCCCTACATGGTCTGCCCCTTGTCAGCCTCTCCAACTTCATCTTTTCTCCTTCACTTTCCTCGTAGCATCTAGACTACAAGAATTACCTCATTTGTAAAGTGTGTTTAGTAACTTCTTGTCACAAAAAGCCTCTAAGAGAAGAATCTTACGTCATTCCTGATAGTAGCCCTGATGTGTAAAACATGGGAATGTAATAAAAATCTGATAAACTGAAGGTGTTGGATTCAGTGTTAAGTTTCACAAATGATGGCCACTTTAATAATGAAAGAAGATTGTTAACCGTACTTTAAAAAAACTTTCTGGGATTCCTGGGTTGCTCAGTTGGTTAAAAATCTGACTTTGGCTCAGGTCATGATCTCACGGTTCGTGAGTTTCAGCCCTGCATTGGGCTTTCTGCTATCAGCACACAGCCAGCTTCAAAGCCTCTGTCTCCCTCTCTCTCTGCCCCTCCTTCACCTTGAACACACACACACTCTCTCTCTCTCTCAAAGATAAATAAACATTAAAAAAAAAGCAAAAAGAAATTTTAAAAAATTTCTGTTTTCTTTCATTTTTTTTTTTGAGTTTTTAAGTTTATTTATTTATTTTGAAATAGAGAATGAGCAAGGGAGGGGCTGAAAGAAAGAATCCCAAGCAGGCTCTGCACTGCCAGTGTGGAATCCAAGGCAGGGTTTGAACTCACCAACCTTGACATCATGACCTGAGCCAAAATCAAGAGTCAGACTCTTAACCGACTGAGGCACCCAGGGGCCCCTCTATGTTTTCTTTAACATTTATAAACTTCCATAAATGTGGGCATACAATATGTTTAACAATAAATCAAATACAAGGTTCTTTAAGATTCTTACATGCATTCACTTTTATTCAGTTCTGTTAGTATTTCTTGTCCTGCCATTGTATGATATAAGTGTGCATGCATTTCTGTTTAAGTTTCTGTTGAGACTGAAGATAAAATTTAAATTTTTTTTGTAATTAAAACTATATATATGTATATATATGATTTGTAACAATTTCAGGCATGCAGGTACAAAGAAAACACTAAATAATTATATATTTCATGTATGAAGTACTGTGTATTTTTGTAACGATGAATACTTAGTTTTCCATTAATATATCCATGATGGGTATACACCCTGAAATTTATTACAGAGACTGCTGCTTAGACATGATAATTTATGTATCAATTCATAGTTTTTTAAGAAAAACATAAGAATTTGTATCAAAAATCATAAACTATTTTTGTCTTTTATCCAGTAATTCTCATTCTAATAATTCATTTTTAAAATGATTAATAATGTACAAAATATTTTGTTCAAAGATATGTAAGTATAATTTTTATTTTTATTAAATGATGAAAGAAGACAAAATCTCTAAATTTCTTAAAATAACAGAAAGGTTAAATGTATTATAACACACCTAATAATAAAATATTACACATATGTAATACAATATTTAAAAAGGTATTAATGAAATGGGAAAATATTTATGAAATATATACCTGCATATATGTGCGTATGTTCATATTTTAATAAGTGTTTATGTATATACATATTTATGTCTATCTAGAGAGGAAGAAATCTACCAAGAGATCTATAATATGCATGTTTAACCTCTCTGGAAAATGGATGCATTTCCCATTCAATGAGTTTTATAATCATTGACAGCTAGTAGGAGTCATGACATAGATGTGTGAAAATCTTCCTTAGCACCTTCTGGTAAAATCACAAAACTGTTAGCATCAAAGCTGCTAAAATTTCATGAAGTATGGTTTTACGTTAGATCAAGAGTGATTTTGTTCCCCTTTCATACATTTACCCATACTTTTAAAAACAATTTGTGTGGTTTTTATAAAGAGAAAAATATTAACAAACCCTATAATCACATAAAGCACATAAACAAAATACTAAGTTAACTTTTGGAAAATAAAAAAAGGGAGATGGGAATTATGCTAAAATAACTACCTTTTTTGAGAAAATTAATTATATAACATAAATAGTATTTTAAGTGAAAATACCAATAAACTTGGTGTCAGTTTCAAGTCCTGAATAACCCTTACTATCTATGACTCTGGTCACACCATCACTACTCTCTATTTTTTTTTTAATTCTATAAAATAGAGATACTCACTTAATTAGGTTTGAAGAATCTTGTAATTTTTTTAATTTCGGGTGTGAATGTTTGTCAAAATCCTGATTTTACAGATATCCAGGTTATTGATTTTGCCTTTTATAACATTTGTGGTCATTACATAAAAAAATATATGTAGTGGATAAATTATCTAAACATTTTGAAATATTATAAACACCTATGTGAAAGTGACTTTTTAAATTTTTTTTAATGCTTTTAATTTTTTTAATGCTTATTTATTTTTGGGAGACAAGAGACAGAGTGCAAGCAGGGGAGAAGCAGAGAGAGAGGGAGACACAGAATCTGAAGCAGGCTCCAAGCTGTCAGCACAGAGCCGTATGCGGGGCTCAAACCCATGAAGTGCAGAATCATGACCTGGGCCGAAGTTGGATGGTTAACCGACTGAGCCACCCAGGAACCCCGAAAGTGACTCTTGAGTCATCCAGATTCTAGCAATTATTAGTGCTGTGAGGTCCTCACCTCAGGTCAGTTTTCTTTTTCTTTTTTCTTTTTCTCATAAAGTCAAATTTATTCAGTAAAGGGACCACATTTTATTCTGAAACTGTCCATTTTTTTCTTTAATGTCAAAATTTCTTTTGTAGACTGTTGATAGTTGATTTTTTTTAAATTCAAGTTAGTTAACATACAGTGTAATATTGGTTTCTGGAGTAGAACGCAGGGATTCATAATTTACATATAACACCCCAGTGCTCATCCAAACATGCGCCCTCCTTAAAGCCCATAACTCATTTAGCCCATCCCCCTACCTTCCTTGCAGCAACCCTCAGTTTGTTCTTTGCATTTAAGAATCTCTTAGGGTTTGCCTCCCTCTCTGTTTTCATCTTCTGTTCCTACCTTTCCCCTATGTTCATCTGTTGTCTTTCTTAAATTCCATATATGAATGAAATCATATAATATTTGTCTTTCTCTGACTTATTTATTTTACCATAATACACTCTACTTCCATCCACATTGTTGCAAATGGCAAGATGTCATTCTTTTTGATTGCCGAGTAATACTTTATCCATTCATGTTCTTTATCCATTCATCCATCGATGGACATTTGGGCTCTTTCCATACTTTGGCTCTTGTTGATAGTGCTGCTGTAAACACAGGGGTGCATGTATCCCTTCGAAACAGTACACCTGTATCCCATGGATAAATGCCAGTAGTGCAGTTGCTGGGTCGTAGGATAGTTCTATTTTTAATTTTTTCAGGAACCACCATACTGTTCTCCAGAGTGGCTGCACCAGTTTGCATTCCCACCAGCAGAGCAAAAGGGTTCCCCTTTCTCTACATCCTTGTGAGCATCTGTTGTTTCCTGAGTTGTTAATTTTAACCATTCTGACAGGTGTGAGGTGGTATCTCGTGGTTTTGATTTGAATTTTTCTGATGATGAGTGATGTTGAGCATCTTTTCATGTGTCTGTTAGCCTTCTGGGTGTCTTCTTTGGAAAACTGTCTATTCATGTTCAAGTTTTCCTTACAGATTTTTGTGGGATAACTTAAGTTTATACTAGGTTTTGAAATCAGGTAGTACAAGTCTCCAACTTGGTTCTTTTCCAAAAATTTTTTGGATATTTTGGCTCTTTGCATTTTCATTTAAATTTTAGTAATATTTTGAGAGGATGTATGCAACTACGCACTTCAAATGAACCATCAGTTGCTTTCACTTTTTCTCGTGAAGTACTTACTGCATTTGTTTTGCTTGTTTTGTCTCAGAACTTGTAATCTAACCTCTCTCTGTACTTCAGTGAACCTGTTCTTCTTTTTTTAATATTTATTTATTTATTGAGAGGGGGAGAGAGAGAGAGAGAGAGAGGAGAGAGAGAGAGAACAAACAGGGGAGAGGCAGAGAGAAAGAGAAAAGGAGAGAGAGAATCCCAAGCAGGCTTCATGCTGTCAGCACAGAGCCTGAGGTGAGGCTTGATCCCACAAACCACGAGATCATGACCTGAGCTGAATCACGAGTCTGACACTTGACTGAACCACCCAAACGCCCTGGTTAACCTACTTTTTAAGACAATTTACTTCATAGTCAATGAAGTTGATGGTGTTTTATGACTATTCCTATTTTTTTTTTCATTCTTAATCAAAATGTGCACATATAATTTTCTATTCTTTCCAGACATTAAACATCTTCTTAAGTTTATGGGCCTTGCACAGGTACAAATTTTATTAATTCTGAGAAAGATATTTTTTTTCTTCCTGGACTCCCAGTTCTCTTTAGCTCACCCTCTCCTGACCAAAAGGTAAATGCTCTAGAACTTATTTCTTTCAATGCTTCTTTTGGCTTCATTGAAGACTTGTGCTGAATGCTGAATATGAATTTTAACCAAATGGCAAATAGCTGAGTGTAAAGGCAGTAAAAAGCTGAAGCCAAGGCTTATTCTGTCGTAGCTATGGGCTCCTGAAATTATATTAAAAAAAAAAAACTAATGCAATATTATTCTAAAATTTTATTAAAATAATTTAAAATTTGACATTATTGCACAATAATAAGAAAGAAGATAATTGTTTGAGATTGCCAGCTGCTAGGTAATTGCTGTTGGCATTGTATTACATAATTTCAATGCTAAGTTGAGTTTTAATCGAGATTGGTAAAGAAGTAAGATTTGGAGCCTAGCTCTGTCAAGATGGGATACTGCTTATGAGTTGCCAACAAATTCAGAAACTTTCTTTTTCTGTAATGCTATGGACTAGGGTAAAGAGTTTTCAGCCTGTGTACAACTCCTGCAAAATATTTGTTTGATAACAATCTTGCAATATTTCCTGAAACAGTCCAATAAAATGAAGCTTGAATTAGATGTTTTCTAAGTATTTTAAGAAGAATATTTAAGGTAACTTCTGAGAATATATTATATTGTACTGTCAATGTTGTGCATTACACAACAAAATACAATCTTGCTTAAAATAATTTTATATGTGCTTGCTTGCTACTTTATTCAACTGCTTAGAAAACATGTTTTTAAAACTTGGATCAAGAAATGTGCTAATTTACAATGTAATTGGCTTTGACATAACATAACATTCTGGAATTTCCAGCTATATCTCAGATATTATTTCTCTTAGATGTCAAGCTGGATGCTACTGTAACAAGACATAAATAGGTAGAAGTGGCTTTGGAACTGGGTGGTGGGAAAGACAGGAAGAATAGTGAGGAGTGTGATAGGATAAACTTAGATTGTCTTTAATACAACATTAGCAAAAATATGAATGTTAACTCTGCTAGCGAGGACACAGTTGGAAATGGAGTATGTGTTATAAAATACACGTCATCTTAGAGAACACCTAAATTATCATGAACAGACTCTTGGTGCAAATACGAACTTTAAAGACACTGCTGGTGAGGGTTCCTATGGAAATTAGCTAAATGTCAATGGAAACTACAGGAAAGGGGATCTTTGTTTTATAGCAGCAGAAAGCCAAACTGAGTTGTGACCTGTAGTTATATGAAAAGCAAATTTTGTAAATAATGAACCTGTACATTTAGCTGAAGAGTTTTCCAAGCAAATTGTGTGAGGTTTGCAGGTGAGAATAAAATGTGAAAGAGAACAAGGCAAGAACTGTTAAGCAAAAAGGAACGGGTGCTTGATGTTGATTTGAAAAAATCTTAAGTCTATCCAGATTGCAAAATTTGCTATAATTAGGAGATTCCCTGTCAGAAATGCATGATTTGCAGAGAAGGCCAAAGGTGTGGGCAACCTTTAGCTAGTGTTTCAGGAGGATCAAAAGATCAAAATAATCAGTCACACACAGGGCTCTTTGAAGAGACTAGTCATGTGACTCTTGGATCCTCTCAGCCTTCCAGCAGAAGCCAGGGAAGACAAGAGATTATCTAGGAAAGATCTGTAGCCTCTTGTCTAGTGAAGTGAAGTGAGTCTTTGTGACAGAATCACAGTTCTTGAGAAAAGAAGGTTGTCAGACTGAAAATTCTACAGACTAGAAGTAGGCTGATAAAACTCAACTTAAAACACTTGCTACCCTTCAAGAAAAAAGGATGACTATGAGGGTGGAGCCATAACCCAGTGGAAAAAGCCATGGGCTCATAAATTAGAGCCCTGAACTGTAGAGGATTATTTCCAGGTCTTGGAACCTAACGGAGATTGACAGAATGAAAGTGAAAATTCCTAGGATTAATAATTCTTTTTCCTTCCATTTTCTCCATTTTTCAATGTAATATCTATAACTGTTTTTCTAATGACTTTCTTTTCATATTTTGAGAGCAAATAACTTGTTTTTTGTGTTTCCCAGGTTCACAGATATAGAGATATTACGTCTCAGGATAGCTTATACCCTGAGTCTGCAAATTATGGACTTGTCATACCACATAATTGTGTAAGTCAATTCCTCAAAATAAATCTCTTTCTATATATTTACACAATCCTATTGGTTCTGTTTCTCCAGAGAACCCTAATATACATCTTAACATCCTGCTTCTGACATATAATAACTTTAAAAAAGTTAAATATAGAAACTTTCCTATTATATGACATATTAGTTTGGCCCTTTGGTGTTAATATTGGTTTACATACCATATCTATATATGTTACAAACCCATTTTTATAATTTCACTTTATATAACATTACATTTTTAAAGAAGCTGAGAGAACAAAGGAAAGTAAATATGTATTTATAAAGTTTGTGTTATTAGTTTTTCTTCCTATGGATTTGAATTACCATCTGGGAATTTTTTACTTAAATTTTGTCTAGCTTTCTAGTTTTTTTTTTTTTTCTTGTCTAGGTTTTTCCACTTAGTAGTTATAATTTCAGTTAACTAGAAATTTTTTAATTAAATGATTTACATAGACATAATGTTGACCAATTTTAAAGTAATTTTAATGTTTCTGATTTCTTAATGATATAAATATACTAAAACCTGCATTCCCCTTTGCACTAACATTCTAGAAATTTTGTCAACAAACAAACACAAAGTAAAGACTTTTTTAATCATTAAGAAACTAGATGTCATTTTAGTAATCAAACCACCATAAGAGCATAAGCATAGCCATTCTCAATGAGTAGTCCATGCACCACAATGGATCTACGAGACAATTTAAGAGGCTCTGTAAGGATGAAACTCTTTCCTTGGAAATAGTAAGATGAAATTTCCCATTTTCAGAGCGGTAACATTTGCATTAATGGTTCAAAATATGTAATAGGTAATACTGCTGTTATTTCAGCATGAGTCAAGGCAGTGGCAACAAACTGCATGAATAGCTACTGTTTTCTTCACTGCCTTGCGTCTGCAATAAAATCAAAAATTCTAGTTTATGTAAGAATATCCTTGATGATGCAGTAAAGTTATTAATTTTATCATATAGCTTAACACTGGTTTATGGATTCTTAATATTCTATGAGATGAAACGGAAGCATGTGTAAAGTATGTAGGCTGCATATCAAATTTTGATAGTTGCCTCAAAGAATAACATGGTTGCCTCAAGGAAGAAAAGAATATTTTGAGGTTCTAGTTCAGCTGGATGTTTTTTTATGGAAAGTAACTGTATTTAAAAAAATAAAGTAATAATAAAATGATTATTTAGACTTTGGTAATTGGCAGATTTTTTTTTAAATGAACAAGTAAGACTCACACTAAAGAAAAACAAATGATAATACTTATTACCAATAAGAAATTGTGAGCTTTTGAGCAAAAGTTAGAATTTAGAAATCTGTCATCTTCTACTGTGAGCTTGGCAATTTCAAATACTAAGTACTTTTTGGATGCAATGGGTAGTGATATTAGTAAATATCAATTTTTAATATTTCATATGCACAAAAGTATGAAAGATTTATATAACTCAGTGAAACAATATTTTCAAAATAAACACTGCAAGATGTTACAAAACTGTGCATGGGTAAATGATTCACTCAAAATGCAATACAGATCAGTGGATGGATTATAATGTAAAAGAGTACCAAAGTTTATTGGTATGATTTCAGATTGCATACAGCACTCAACCTTAGGGAGCTATCACTAGTAAAATTTTGGTTAAAGTCAAAGAAAAATATCTATGATTACTTGAAAAGGTCATTATTAACTTTTCCACCTACATGTCAATAATTGATAAGATTTTCTACACATGCTTCTAACAAAATAGCTTATTGAATGCAGAATCAGATACGAAATCTACCAGACTTCTATTAAACAAACATAAAAATATTTGCAAAAATATAAAACAATCTGCCCTTCTCACTACTTTGTTTTAGGAAATACAATTGTTTTTGATAAAATTGGCTTGTTTTTATTATTTTTATTTTTTTAAATTTACATGCAAGTTCGTTAGCATATAGTGCAACAATGATTTCAGGAGTGGATTCCTTAGTGCCCCTTACCCATTTAGCCCATCCCCCCTCCCACAACCCCTCCAGTAACCCTCAGTTTGTTCTCCATATTTATGAGTCTCTTCTGGTTTTGTCAAGAAAATTGTCTTATTTATACTATGACCATTATCCACAGATTTATTATTGTTATTCTTAAATGATTTTAATAAGTGAATACTTTGAAAATTTGTTTTAATATTAATATGGAAGATATAAACAAAAGGTTTTGTGGGTCCTCAATTAGTTTTAAGAATGTAAAGGTGTTCTGGGCACCTGGGTAGCTTAGTTGGTTAAGCATCTGACTTCAGCTCAGATCAAGATCTCATGGTTAGTGGGTTTGAGCCCTGTGTCAGGCTTTGTGCTGACAGCTCAGAGCCTGGAGCCTGCTTCAGATTCTATGTCTCCTTCTCTCTCTGCCTTTCTCCCAATCTCCCCTCCCCCCTCTCAAAAATAAAATAAACATTAAAAAATTAAAAAAGACTGCAAAGCTGTTCTGAAACCAGAAAGTTTGAGAACTATTCAATTAGATGGATGGTAGGAAGTCACACTCTTGTCCTGCAATATATCTCATGCCTCATTAAATTCACACATATAATGTTTAAATTAAGTCCCATAAGCCATTATAAACTTTTGCCGCCTTTAGGTAATATCGATTTTCTATCCCTTCACTTTAAATTGTTAAGAAATTGTTTTTTTGTTTTTTTTTTTTAATTCAAACTTAGTTAAGATTTCTATTGTATTATTAAGAGTGCTATTTTACACAGAGCTAATAACTGATTTATGGTATCTAGGAAAGAAATGTCTTCTGTATCGTTGATTTAGTCTTCTCGAACTTAGGCAGTGCTATAGCACTATATCATTTGTTCCGCGAGCACGGTAACCAGAACGATGGAGAAGTTATTCATACCCCTTAGGTGTTTGCTAACAATGAGGAGGTAATGATACAGGACAACAGAGAGCATAAAATATTTATGGAGTGCCACTTGTTTCGTCCATTTGGGAAATCAATATTTTAACAATTGTACTTTACAATACCCAGGATTAGGAGTGTACTGTGCTAAGAAAATAAGAGCTTAGAGAAGTGGAGAGTGAAAACACGAAGTGTATAAAACTTCTTAAAAGTATACATCATGGAACTATAAAGAGAGAGGAAACATACCTCCAGCAGAAGCTAAATTGGCGGTGATTCTCCTGCTTTTCACCTCACACACGTTGCATTTTCCTTACAATATTTGGTATCCTTCCAACAACATTTTATAAGGTAATAATGTTGTGCTGTGCTATTTAGGTTGTTTTTAAAAATCTAGGCAGAAAGATAAATACCTACATTTTACAAAGGGTATTTTTTTTCAGATCAGTTCGCTTTTTGTGACACAAGCTTTATATTTAATGTAATTATTATTTTTAATCATTATTTTTCTGATGCTTTATATATATATATAATTACATAAAACATAGTCTTTGTAAGGGATTTACTTGATTGCCATAATAATTTGCAAACACGTATACATAAGGAGTGTATTCCTTTTAGTACGTATGAATTGAATAATAATTATGTAGGTATATCTTTTCTATTTTTGAAAAGCACAGTTCACCATTTGTTTTATTTACTCGGGTTTTATAAATGCTTTAAGTGACATTTTCTAACAAGAAACAAATTATTAAAATATTTTAATAATAAAATAAGAAAGATGAGAGAAGCCATAGAAAAAATACAACTATTTGGATTACAGTTGACCATGAACAATACGGGCTTGCTCTGCATGGATCCACTTATATGCAGATTTTTTACAGTATAGTACTGTAAATGTGTTTTCTCATCATTATGATTTTAATAACATTTTCTTTTCTCTAACTTATGTTATTGTAAAAATAACAGTATATAATACATATAACATAGGAAATAAGAGTTAATCAATTGTTTATGTTATTGGTAAGGCTTCCAGTCAATAGTAGGCTATTAATAGTTAAAATTTTGGGTATTCAAAAGATTTGCCTGAATTTTTGAGGTGAAGGGGATGGTTTCAGCACCCCTAATCCCTATGTTTGTTGTTCAAGAGTCAACTGCAATTTACAATTTTAAGAGTGATAATGTTGTCTTTCAACCACAAAAGTGAAATAAATAATGAAAAGCCAAGGAAGAAACTGACCTATTTGATATAGGCTATAGTAAATAAAGTTCAATTATATATAGCCAATATTTCATAATTTATTATTCATCTTTATTATTTATTATTCATCATTTAATATAAAAAGAGAAGTATTATATACTTCTCTATATAGTAAATAAATGCATGCAGTTTTGATAAATGCATACAGTCGTGTAACTTATAGGACAAGCAAGATATAGAACAGACCATCAATCTCACCCACATCCACCCTGATTCTCCCTTCACCTCTGTGTTCAACATTTCCCCACCACTCTCAGCTCCTAGAAACAATTGATCTGTTTCCAGCTTCTATAGCTTTGCCTTGCCCAGAATGTCACATAAAGGATACCATACAATAAAATCTGATCACATGCTCAGATCTTGTAGTCTTTAGTGTTTGTTACCATTCATGTAACATAATGTATTTGAGATTTATGAATTTTTCTGGGTTGCTGTGTCTATCAGGAGTAATTTCTTTTCATTATCAACTAGTTTTCGATTTTGTGGATGTGCTCCAAATTATTCATCTATTTATCAGTAGAAGGAAAATTGGGTTAGATACAGTTGGGGGCAACTGCAAATAATTACACTGCAAACATCTCTGTATAGGACTGTCCATAACCAAAAGTATTCATTTTAATTTGCTAAAAGTTCTGAATGAGAGTGGTTAGTAATTTTATGTTTAACCTTATGACATCTTCAAAGTATTTTTGAAGGTATGCACTTTTGCTAGAATTATAAGTTTTATTTTTCTATTACTTTTTTAACCATTCAAATATTTGTATAATATATCTTATTGACATTTTCTTTTGTGTTGCCCTGCTAAGAAATGATATTGGGCATCTTGTTATGTGCTTTTTACTAATTATATGTCTTCTTGATTAAGTGTCTATTCAGTTTATTTGCTAATTTTTAATTGGATTTTTTTTTTATTCTTAAGTCTTGAAAGTTCCTTATGCATCATCTGTCAGTCTATGGCTTTGCTTTGCATGTCTTTAATAGCATTTTTTAAAGAAATATAAATCTAATAAAATTCAACTTTTTTTTTCTTTTGGAGATAGTATTTTTGGGGTTGATTCTAATAAATCTTTTCATAAGCAAGAATAAAAATAATACCTGCTACTTTTTCTACAAAACTATGTATAATTTTAGGCTTTATATTTATGCCTAATCCATTTTTAGTTCTTTATTATATAAGATTTTTAGAAGAAAATGTTTGTGATTTGGGTATGACAAAGATTTCTTTCGTGCACTACCAAAAGCATGATCCATAAAAGAAAAATTGATAAATCTGACTTCATAAAAATTAAAGCATATGGTTTTTGATAGACACTAGAAAAAGAAAAATCAGAAAACACAGAAAATATTCACATATTAAATATCTGGTAAAGACATAATCAGAATATATAAAAAAAAAAAAACAATAAGAAAACAAACAGCTCAGTTAAAAAAACATGTTTGAACTGACCATTCATCAAAGAGGGCATACCAATGGCAAATAAGCATATGAAAAGATTCTCAACATTGTAGTTATTAGTGACGTTGAAATTAAAAATATGATCAGATACTGCTCACACTTTTCATAATGCCTAAAATTCAAAACGTCTGGAAGCATTTTTGGGTGGCTCAGTTCAGTATCCGACTTCGGCTCAGGTCATGATCTCACGGCTCATGAGTTGGAGCCCCGCATGGGGCCCTGGGCAGACAGCTCGGAGCCTGGGGCCTGTTTCAGATTCTGTGTCTCTCGCTCTCTCTCTGCCCCTCCCCCACTCACACTCTGTCTCTGTCTCTGTCTCTGTCTCTCTCTCATTCTCAAAAATAAATAAACATTAAACAAATTTTTTTTTAATGTCTAAAGTTAAAACTGAACATGGCAAATGTTAGCAAGGATGTGGAGTAACTGTAAATGTTGTGTACTGCTGGTAGGAATATAAAATGGTAAAACCTTGAAAAACTGGCTGTTTCTCAAAGAATTAAAGATACATTGCCATATGATCCAACCATTTAGGCATTTACCCAATACAAAAGAAAGCTTATGTGCATAAAGGGACTTGTACATGAATATTCATGCCAGCTATATTTTTAACAGCCAAACTGAGAAACAATCTCATTGTCCATAAAGGGAAAATATATACACAAACTTTGGTATAACCATGCAATGAATTACCACACAGAAAGTCAGTCAAAAACAGTACATATTATATAACTTCATTTATATGAATTCCTAAAAAATGCAAACTTTATAGTAACATAAAACAGATCAGTAGTTGCCTGATAAAGATGGCTCAGGGCATAGGAAGGATCAGCATGGATGGATTGCAGAGACATATACATGAACTTTTCAGGGTTATAAATATGTTCACATCACAACTGGGGTGGTTTCAAAGATATATACATA
Source organism: Panthera uncia (assembly GCF_023721935.1). Classification (NCBI taxonomy): domain Eukaryota; kingdom Metazoa; phylum Chordata; class Mammalia; order Carnivora; family Felidae; genus Panthera; species Panthera uncia. The sequence continues at coordinate 113,626,226 of NC_064811.1, read as the reverse complement.
TGTCAAAACTTAACAAATGGTACAATTTTCATATATGCAGTTTATTGTTTCACAATTATACCTCAATAAATGTGTCTAAAAATGAAATATAAGCAATAAATGCACGCTGATTATATTTTTGTCTTATTGCAACAGTTTAGAAATCCAATTGAAAATAAGTCAGGGGGCAACTGGGTGGCTCAGTTAGTTGATCCATGGACTCTTGATTTCAGCTCAGGTCATGTTCCCAGTGTTGGACTGAGTCCAGAGCCCTGGACTCTGCCTTCAGCATGGAGCCTACTTAAGATTCTCTCTCTCTCTCTTTCTCTCTTTCCCTCCCTCCCTCCCTCTCTCCCTCCCTCCCTCTGCCCTCTTCCCACATCACACTCTCTCTCTCTAAAATAAAATAAAATAAAATAAAATAAAATATAAATCAGATAAATATACAAATTTGCTTAATAACCTCAAATGACTTCCTGTATTATTCAAAGTTCTTCAATGGACTCAATTTTCCTACATTATTGGTTATTAATGTACTGATACCTAGAGAAAAATGTGAGGATATTTTTGTGTTATCAATGACTGTGAAGATAAATTGGCCCTAGTATGATACTATGAGAAATAAGCCCACTGAACCAATAAAAGGAGGGACACAAAGACTCAGGGCACAGTGAGGTGAGGCTTTAATCAACGTTCTCGCAAGAGCAGGTGCCTGATGGACAGGCACTCTTAGGGCAGTTACAACAGGCAATTTATCTCCTAGCATGAAGTCCCTCCCCTGGTTCCTCATTGACTGAGTACTACAGAGGTTACAGCCTTACTTGGAAGCTGCCCATGCCCATGTAAGGACAAAAAGACATTCTTTGAGGTGACCCAGAGACTTCATTTCTTTGGTGCATGCTCATTGCAAAGCCAACGAAAAATAAGCCTGGGAAATGGGAAGGGAAGAAGAATCAGGAAGTGAAGTGTCTAAGGGTTTGGGACTCCATTGTGGGGGTAGGGGGGCAGGTTTCATATATATTTCCAATAGCTTGTAAACCTATTGTTAACTAGACAGCACAGCTTTTATTTGGTATTTGGAAATGAATCATCTCACTTCTCACAGATAGTACATGTTCTACAATGTTTAGGGAGGTTCCACAAAATGATTTTTGTCATATTCCCCACAGCATTAAATTCTCTGCTAGGCATTCATGAAGACAAAAAAAAAACCAAAAAACAAAAAAAACCTTAAAACTAAAACTCAGCTCTATTTTTGGATAACCACTGACTTTTTTTTTCTTTCTTTTTTTTTGATGTCTATTTATTTTTGAGAAAGAGAGAGAGAGAGAGAGAGTACAGGGGTGTATGCACAAGAAGGGGCAGGGCAGAAAGAGAGGGAGAAAGAATCCCAAGCAGGCTCTATGCTCAGAAGAGAGCCAAACATGGCCCAGGACCATGAGATCAACTGACCTAGCCACCCAGGAACCCCTACCACTGTTTCTCAGTTTTTCTTTAAGTTTATTTGGAGAGGAGGGCAGAGGTATAAGAGACAGAAAAAATCCCAAGCAGGGTCCACACTGTCAGCTCAGAGTCCACCCTGGGTCTCGATCCTAAGAAACGTGAGATGATGACCTGAGCTGAAATCAAGAGCCAGACAGTTAATCGACTGTGTCCCCCAGGAGCCTCTCAAATGGTTTTAGCATAACATAAATACTCTAGGAATGCAAATCTCATGAAAATATAAGAAGTCTACATTTTAGTTTTGTTTAGAATTTTTCTGGGATTTTTGACCATTAAAAAAAACAAACTACATTACATTACATAACCCTGGACATTTGACATATTTTAATCATCAGTGCAAAAGACCTGTATCAGGTCTGTATTTATAGTTGTCACAGTCACACTTCTTCTACACAGAGGTGCATACATTTGATTTCAGCATCACATCTCTCTTTTCTAAGTGTGGGCTGCACAAAGTGACTTCCTTCCGACAAGTGCAGTATGCAAATGGAGAAAAAATAGTAACTTTATCATGGAGAAACATGAGAAGCACTAGGTCATCTAGATAATGAAGGTTAATATCAACAGTGATAAGTGATAGTGAAAGCATGTACCTGTGATATGGTGTAACCGAGAATGGCATTTTATCTCTGTGATTTTCTTCCCCCGAATCCATAAGCCTAATCTAACATTGAGAAATAAACAACAAACAACAACAGCAACAAAATCAAGAACAAGAACAAAAACAGACAAATCAAAATTGAAGGACAGTCTGTAAAATACCTTATCAGTGTTCCTTAAAACTATCAAGGTCATCGAAAAATTCAAGGAAATGTCACAGTCTACAAAACCCGACAGAGACATGACTGCACAGAAAAAAAAGTTGTATGTTGGGTAGGATCCCAGAACAAATAAAAAGGATTAAATATTACTGAGATAAGTTTTTGAAGTTGTTAAAAAATATATTTGCTAAATTTTTCCTCAAGCTTTGATCAAAATATGTCTTTTTATTTTTTAACAGAACATACTGTATTTAATTCAAAATAGTTTTTTTTTGTTACTATGATTTACACAAATAACCCTTGATGCTAACAACCATATTGTAAGAAGAATACGACCTCTCCTGAAATACAAACACTTCACAGCTGAAAGATTTAAAATAAACCAAGCAATCACAAATTTCAAACATACCAAAATAAAAACAGTGCAGAAATTTGGGGTATCATTTTATTCTATTTTGGATCATTCTGAAGTGTTCTTACATTTCCTCATACATAAAAAGCTCTTAACTGTTAAAATTTATACACTGATTTGCTGCTGACTTCAGCAAAGGCATGAAGAAATTTGGGGTGTAAGGATACATAATTTGAAAAATATGTTCAATGATACATATGTACCATTTTACATGTGTAAAATAGTTGTATACTTTTCTGTGGGATAATTGAGTGAAAGTTGTCCCACAGGCATGCATGTAATCAGACCAACACATATAAACATAGACAATTTTGGATACTCATTATGCCTTAATCTGAATAAAAATCTACAACATTATATGAGGTTTGGTTTTCTTGCTTCTTTATTTACTTTTTATTTTTTTCTTTTTTTAGATATTACCAAATACTGGTACTTGGGACAATTATCACCTTGTGGAATCACAAGAATACATCTACATTCTACCTTGAAGTCTATTCTGGAGGGGAGGTGAATCAGATTTCCTGATCTGAATATAAATAAAACCTGGATAACAGCACCTAAATATAGAGGAGTTTATGGTTATAATGTCCAGGAGGCAATCCAACAAAAGAGAGAAATAATACATTGCCAATATCAAAAATGAATGGTGCCAGACATCTCTACAGATCCAGAGACATTAAAATGACAATAAGGAATACCATGAAGAACTGTCTCTATATAAATTCAACCACTTAGATGATAGGATTTCTAAAAAAATAGAAACTTCCAAACTCACCCAAAATGAAACAGAAAATTTGAATTGTACAGTAACTATTAAACATGAAATTCACCATTTTTTAAATTTTATTTTTAATTTTTTTAAGTTTACATCCAAATTAGTTAGCATATAGTGCAACGATGATTTCAGGAGTAGATTCCTTAGTGCCCCTTACCCATTTAGCCCATCCCCCCTCCCACATGAAATTCACCATTAAAAACATTCTGAAATATAAATCTCTAGACTGAGAGGTTATCACCACAGAACTCTAACAAACATTTAAGAAAGAAACTACTAATTCTATGCAGTACCTTCCAGAAATCTGAGCTCTTTTTCATGGATACAGATGCAAAAATTCTCAATGAAGTATTAGCAAATTCAATCCATTAATATGAAAATGAATAATATGCCACACCTTTTAACAATATAAAAGCGGTTCAATATTCAAAATTCAGAAATATAAGCAACATTATTACTAGCATTAAGAGGAAAAAATACAAAGTCATATCAATTTTGATGAAGAAAAAAACATTCTTCTGTATTAAACATATATTTGTGGTAAAATGTCTCCACAAAATCGATATAGAAAGGGAATTTTTAACCTGAGAAAGGGTGTTTGCAGAAAACCTGTAGCCAACTTTATACTTAATGTTGAAAGGTTAAATTAGTCTGGGAAAAATGCATTGATGTCCTCTCACTACTTATATTCAACACCATATAATAAATCCTATCCTAGTGTAAAAAGGAAGAAAAAGAAATAAAAATTATCCATATCAAGAAGGAAGAAATAAAATTTCTCTCATTAATAGACAAGATGATTGTATATGTAGAAAATATTAAGAAATTTAAAAACTATTTTTAGAACTAATAATGGAATTAAACACCATCCCAGGAAACTTAAGTGAATGAAACAGCATATACCATTTTCATGGACTACAAGACTCCATATAGTCACAATGTTAAATTTTCTCAAATTTTCCAGTAGATTTAATGCAATTTCAAACCAAATTTTAAAAGGTTTTATAGTTTTTAAAAAGGTGATCCTAAAATCTATTTTGAAATGTGAAGGAAATAGTTAAAACAATTTTGAAAATGAAAAAATAAAAGCACACAACCCAATATTAAGTGTTACTATAATGCCACAGTTATTAAGGTATAAAAATTTTGGCCAAAAAAAATAGTACAGATTATGGAACAGAAAAGAGAGTCCTGAAATAGACTTATACAAATATAGCCATTTAGTTTTACAAAAATGCAAACCAATTCAATAGAAAATTATAATATTTAAATAACAGCAATAAAAAACAGTAAAGTATTGATATTTGCAACAACAGATGAACCTGAAATTCATTATGATGAGTAAAAGGAATCATTCTCAAAATGTTACATACAATATGGTTCCTTATTTGTGACATTTTCAGTAAATACTGTTATGGAGAACAAATGAGTAGTTGGCATGGGTTAGGCATGAGAAGAGTGTTTAACTATAAAGGGATGCATTAAGGAGGTTTGGGGACTGATGAACCCGGACTGTATCATCACCGGATGGTAGTTACATGAATTTACACATGTGCTAAAATTCACAGGACCGTACATCAAAAAGTTCAACTTTATGCTAATTTAAAAAACCCCAAAATTCTAAAATAAAAAGTTTGTTTCAAGGGGAGAAGTGCATAGGGCTAAAATATCTAATGACAATAAGGATATTAGTTTTACTATAGTAATTTCTATAGTACATTTCTCTGACATAACTATAATACCAAAACTTAATTTATTCTTGTTAGCACTTCAAACCATGCACTGACAAACAACTTAATCTCTACTCTTACTTGGAGTCATGGCAATATACTTTTACTTGGTACCATTCATATTTGCCAAGGGTAAAAATAAACAAGCAAATAAAAAAAAAAAACTGCACAAAACCAATCAGCTAACCACCTAGATGAAGCATCTGCATTTTCCCGTGCTATGTGAAGTTGCTTCATACCTCTGCAATGCTAGAAGCCCAACTGTATTATATTACTACCAATTTAATGTATATAAAGTACATATGTCTTTGCATTATTTTTTTTTTCTAATTTACATTAGTTACATAGCTTTTTGATTTGGTGGTGTTGAAGGAAGTATTTGGTGTGTTTTTCTACTTTCTAATTTGCTTTTATTCCTTCAGGGCCCCTGAATTTCCCCACTTTCTTCTTTCTTTCAATTCACTTCTACATGTCTATACATCATTGCTCCTTTTCTGGTTACTTCCTAATCTCCTAGAAGCAATTGATATTTATGACTTCCAACTCCACTATTATATGTGTTCAAATGGTTTCCCTTTATCTCCTGCTGAGATCTACCAAGTCTCAGATATTTTTGCAATGGCTTTTTTCATGTGGCAAAAGGAATTTTTCTTTTTGGGATGATTTTGTCTAAGCCCCATCTTCCTTGAACCCTTGTACCCCACCCCCTTCTTTTTCATGCAGTCTCTCCTGATTTCATGCATTCTCAACTCAGGGCTCTGGTATAAACCATCTGCTGGGATATCATGTTTATTTCTCTCCTTATACATAAAGTGAAGATTACAGTAATCTCTTATCCCCTGATAAGCTGAGATATGGATTATGTTTAGTTTTATTCGCTGTCCTTGTTGATCTGTATGGTTTTATGGATAATATGCAGAGAAACTCAGATTTAGCAAATTAACTTTATTTTGGAATGACCTAGAAGGTAAAGACATAACATTTTTTATTGGAGCAAAATTCCTGTTTGTTTTAAGGAGTTCAAAAAATATAAAAATGAAAAGTAAAACCAACTATAGAAATAACTCTTGTGAATATGTTGACGTTTATACAGTATTTTATGGTAAAATGCACAGATGTAAATATATACATATGTAAATATATTTTTAATAACTTGTGTCATGTAGTACAACTTTTGTGTATTTTTCTTCATGTCATATTCTTATAATATTCCTATATTGTAACATTTTTAAGCATGCTCTTCCATAGCATTGTATCACATGTATCCTAGAAGTATCACTTACTATGGATTGCCACACATCAATATATTTCACTATCTAAAAGTAAAGTTTAATGTTATTATAAAACAAACACAGAAGACCACACAGTATATAAAGACTTATTTTCAAGTTTGGAAGATTGTCAATACTGCTATTATTAGTGGCCAAAGTACCTATATTTATTAGCAAGAGATGGTTACTTATCTTGTTGGTCATTAATAAGTTATGATTAATTGTGGAATAATTTATTTGACTAAAGATATTTTTAAATACCTTTGAAAAATCTAGGAAAAAAGCCCATAAAACTACAACAATTAACAGCACTATAAAATTCTCAGAATGGATCAATTCTGCTGAGTTGTTGGGTTCATTATACCATCTTTCAATCTATTTTTCAAACAATCTGTTTTAATACCTTACTAAATATGTCTGTCTCCAAAGCTCATACCCCACCCTCAATAAGACAGGAGATTTCTGGGGCGCCTGGGTGGCTCAGTTGGTTAAGCGTCCAACTTCGGCTCAGGTTATGATATCGCGGTTCGTGAGCTCAAGCCCCGTGTCGGGCTCTGTGCTGACAGCTCAGAGCCTGGAGCCTGTTTCAGATTCTGTGTCTCCCTCTCTCTCTGACCCTCCCCCATTCATGCTCTGTCTCTCTGTCTCAAAAATAAATAAATGTTAAAAAAAAATTTAAAAAAATTAAAAAAAAAAGACAGGAGATTTCTTAGTGTAAGCACAATTTTTTTTATAACTTTATTAATTTAAATCCAGAATATGGCAATTAGCTCAGGCCTGGTAAAATTAATGTTCTTATTATCTTAAAGTAGAGAGCCAACAATGTTTACTTATTGCTTTGCTTCTTTTCACTGTGAATATTCTATTTTTTGCACTAAGCAGTAAGGTCTAAGTCAGAGTTCTGCTTTTCAAATTTCATTGGAGAGGATGTTTTGAAAAACTGGAACACTGGAATATGGGGCATAGAGATAAATCATGTTCCTTTTCCCACTTTAATCTGTGCCTAACAGAGATCTTGAGTGGCATATATCTTGAATGACTAGGGTGTGATCTCTCTTAACAATCTTCCGTACATTATGAATTTTTATAAAAGTGTATAAGACATTTGCATTCAAAATATTGAGTTACTTTATTAGACATTGTATTATTTTACTAGGGCTGCTGTAACAAATTACTGACTAAACTTCCTGACTAAAAACAACAGAAATGTATTTTCTCCCAGTTATGGAGGATAGAAGTCTAAAATTAAGGTGCCAGAAGGACTGTGGTTCATCCAAAGATTCCATGGCTGTGTCCTTCCTTCTCTCTTTCAGATTCTGGTGGCTCTGGGTATTCCTTGTTTTGTGGCTATATACATCTAATCTCTGCCTCCATCACATACATGGACTAAATCCCTCTTGACAACTGTGTACAGTTCCTGTTATACATTGTTGGATTACATTTGCTGATATTTTAGTGAGAATTTTACATCTATGTTCCTGAGAGATACTTGCCTGCAATTTTCCTTCCATGTAATGTCTTTGCTGCCTGGTTTTTTGTTTGTTTGTTTTTTGTTTTGTTTTTGTTTTTGTTTTTGGTACTAGGATAATACTGGCATCATGGAATGAGTTAGAAATGTTCCCTCTGCTTTTATCTTCTGAAACGGATTGTAGAGAATTCGTATCATTTCTCCCTTAAGTGTTTGTTAGAATCCATCAGTGACTCCATCTGGGCCTGATTTTTTTTTTTTTTTTAAGAAGGTCATTAGTTACTGATTCAAATACATTAAAAATATAGTCTTATTCCTATTTTCTATTTATCCTTGTGTGAATTTTGGCAGTTTCTGTCTTTCAAAGAATTGGTCCTTTTAATCTAAGGTATCTAGCTTGTGGACATGGAGTTGTTCATCATATTTCTTTGTCATCTTATTAGTGTCCACTGAATCTCTAGTGGTAGCCTCTCTTTCATTTCTGATATCAGTAATTTGTGACTTTTCTCTTCCTTGTTGGTTAGCCTGGTGAAAGTTTGGATTTTCCCATATGCTATAGTCTCCTGATTCCTATCTTAGACCCTTGAGACAAAGATTTAGAAATATGTTTTGGTAGGAATATTTTGGAATTATATAGTTTAAATGAGGTATAAACATTAGTTCTGGCTAAATCTTCTGTGAGGGACAGATTCCTCCCTGTCTTTTTTTTTTTTTTTCCACTCTTTACTTTCCCAGTTCCTTATAATTACTTTTATTTATGTCTCCTCTCTGAAGACACAATTCATTCAATTTCCTAAGATAGCCATGGCTGACAATGCTTGTGTATAAACTCCTTTAGAACCTCCATTCAGTGGGGGTTAGGAACTAGTCACCCTTTTAGAGACTAACTTCCCTGCTTCCTGTCAGACTTTTTTTTTTTTTTCATGAAATAATGAAATAGGTTCTGATATTTCAATATCAATTCAAACATCATTGTAAGCAGCAATTTCAATAGCTCAAAAACTTCTAATAGCCTAGTCTAGTGTTACCTTTTATGAGTTCAACAAAAGAGAATATGTACTTTGGGAGAAGTCTTACATTTACCCACCAATAGTGGGAGTATATAGGGGATTATGCTTTCTTTGCTTGTATACATGCTTTAATCAAACATTGAGGCCCTCATTAGTATTCATGAGTCCCTTTAGGCATTTTGGCATTTTGCCAATACAGAGTTTTTCTTTTGTTTTGTATTTTGTTTTAGGATTTTTCCTCCCCTACGTCTTCCTAACTTAGCATCTGTGATAAGAGGAAAACTTACCTGCCTCCCCTGCAAAGAGAAAGTGGCTTTAGATCCACATGTCCATTCTTTTCTATCCTATGGGTCTTTGGTAATTTCTGTAACAATGACTCATGTTAAATACTGAGTCCCCCACCAGCTTAACTAGCTAGATCTTGCTGGCACTGCCGGTTTTCTGTGACACAGTCACAACCTCTACTGTATTTATGACGTAGGTCACCCATTTTTATTCACCTTACCCCTTCCTGGGAAGACGGACCTTTACAACAGCAGGTCCGCTGACTCTTCCTGTGTCTCCCACAAGGAGCACACAAGAAGCGCTCTTATCTAAATTTCAGGAGCTAAGAAAATTGTGGGCATGCTTCGTGGTGACACACATCTCTGCTGGGCCTACCCTGGATTAATGTAAAAACACTCTAAAAACCAGTCTTCTCACAGAATCCAAAATGGGAACAGGGGAAACATCTATTGTTCTCTTTTGTTCAGGCAGCGATACTAAATATCACAGATTGGGTGTCTCAAACAACAGAAATTTATTTTCTCACAGTTCTGAGGCTGGAAGTCCAAGATCAAGGTAATCAGCAGGGTTGATTTCTCCAGAGGCCTCTCTCCTTAGCTTATAAATGGCCTCCTTCTTCTGGCTCTGGATGGTTGTAGGTGGTTTTCCCTCTAGTACATATCTAGTGTCTCTTTGTGTGTCTGAATCTTCTCTTCTAAAATGGTTACCAGTGAGATTGGTTTGGGGCCCACTCTTATGGTCTCATTTTAACTTCAGTATCTTTTTACATAAGCAAAAAAAAAAAAAAAAGGTAAAAGTAAAAAAAAAAGTTAAAAAAAATGTAAAGATACTTTTAAAGTATCTGGTGGCTCAGTCGGTTAAGCCTCTGACTTTGTCTCAGGTCATGATCTCACGGCTCTCCTGAGTTCAAACCTCGCACTGGGCTCCGTGCTGACAGTTCAGAGCCTAGAGCCTGTTTTGGATTATCTCCCTCTCTCTCTCCCCCACTCATACTCTGTCTCTCTCTCACTCAAGAATAAACATTAAAAAATAATAATAATAAAAGACTCCATTTTCAAATACAGTCACATTCTGAGTTACTGAGTAGGACTTCAATATATGAATTTGGGGAAACACAATGCAGTCCACAACTATCTATCTATCCATCTATCTGTCTATCATCTATTTAATCATTTCTATTCTATTCCAACTGCAGGTGTTTTGATCTAAAAAGGACCTTTCCCTCTCACCTCCCTCCGTTGTTTTCCTTGTCTTACTCTAAGAACCCCTACATTTTTAAGAATTCCTCTTTTCTTCCTCATGATTCCCTGCGTCATAGTCTCCTCTTTCCAGTCTCTTGGGAACATGAATATAGGGGAATTTAAAATATATGCTGACAAGGGCACCTGGGTGGCTCAGTCAGTCAAGTGTCTTCGGCTTAGGTCACTATCTCATGGTTTGTGAGTTCAAGCCCCACCTTGGGCTCTGTGCTGACAGCTCAGAGCCTGGACCCCATTCTGGATTCTGTGCCTCCCTTTCTCTCTCCTCCTCCCCTGCTCACACTCTCTCTTTCTCTCCTCCAAAAATACATAAACATTTAAAACAATAAAATAAAAAAAATAAAATATATGCTGACAATATTATTGTAATTACACTTCCTCTTCTTGAAAACAAAACATCATATATATATATATATTAAAACATATATATTTATATTTATATATAATAATCCTTGTATTTATAAAGTATTTCTGATACTTTAAAAATAATATAGTGGAAAACAAATATATTAGCAATCTACAAAACATAGTAACTGCAGATATAAATTGTAAGTAAGCAAAAATCCAGTATTTTAAAATATTTTAGTGCTTTTAACATTTTTTAAATTTTTTTTTAATGTTTATTTATTTTTGAGACAGAGAGAGACAGAGCATGAACGGGGGAGGTTCAGAGAGAGAGACACAGGCTCCAGGCTCTGAGCCATCAGCCCAGAGCCCCACGCAGGGCTCGAACTCAGGGACGTGAGATCGTGACCTGAGCTGAAGTCCGACGCTTAACCGACTGAGCCACCCAGGCGCCCCGCTTTTAACATTTTTAAAGACCCAACTATTACTTGCTTCATAATATGAAAAACACTGTAGATTATACCAAATAATTCTGCAAATCTCAAGAGGAATTACAAAATTTCCCCTTGAGTAGATAAATGTTCATCTTTGTCTCCTGAGTATGGTTTCCTAATGTAACCTACATTTTCCCGACATCTCAATGGTATCTTTAAACATAGTTTAAAGTTTTTCATACACTGTGAATTTCAGTAATTGAGTTTACCTCAAACACTGAATTACATTTTGTGAGAATATGTACAAGGAAGATTAAAAATAACAAAGAGGATTTTAAATTTTTTTTTTTTTACGTTTATTTATTTTTGAGACAGAGAGAGACAGAGTATGAACAGGGGAGGGTCAGAGAGAGAGGGAGACACAGAATCTGAAACAGGCTCCAGGCTCTGAGCTGTCAGCACAGAGCCCGATGCGGGGCTCGAACTCACGACTGCGAGATCATGACCTGAGCCGAAGTCGGTCGCCCAACCGACTGAGCCACCCAGGAGCCCCAACAAAGAGGATTTTAAGTACATAAGGCTATCAGATCTAACTCTGCATCAGAATTTTCTTCTTTATTGTTAAATTGTTAATATTGTTCCAATGCCATAAACTGGGTATAGCTTAATAAGGAAAATATTCTCGGGGCGCCTGGGTGGCTCAGTCAGTTAAGCGTCCGACTTCAGCTCAGGTCAAGATCTTGAGCCCCGCATCGGGCTCTGGGCTGATGGCTCGGAGCCTGGAGGCTGCTTCCGATTCTGTGTCTCCCTCTCTCTCTGACCCTCCTCTGTTCATGCTCTGTCTCTCTCTGTCTCAAGAAAATAAATAAACATTAAAAAAAAAGAAAATAAAAATATTCTCATCCTGTTAAAAATAAAATTAATACAGCTTAACTGATAGCAGATTAATTTAAATAAGTTATGACTATAAACTTGGAGAAAATAATAGTTTCAAAATAGGTAAGTTTTGAATCCAGACTAATATTAAAGCAAACCAAAAAGAATTTCCCCAAACAGACAGATTGAAGACACAATGACCATTTCATCCTGCAGAAATAATTTCTGTATAAAATGGTTTTAATATCATATTACCAAACATTCCTAGATTTTACATAACACTTTAAATGTACTTAAACCATAAGAGATCCAAAATCATACAGTTTACTTATTCCTTAACTATTTCTAAAGTAGACAGTTGTCATAATTGGGTAGTGGGAATCAAATAAGCTAATCATGTTTTGACAAAAGATAGCAGAGGTTTCAGTATCTTACGACCAACAGGAAATAATTTGTATTGAGGTATGCTATATGCAACTCTTATTGTAACAGAGATGTATATCAATAGATAAATGAATAGATGATAGATAGATGATGATAAAAAATGATGATAGATAGATAGATAATGGATATATAGGTAAGTAGGCAGTAGAAAGATAGTTGGGTGAAAAATGGTTGTATAGATAAATATGTGAGAAGAAACTGAAGCAATATATTCTTTGAATATGTCTTAGGAATTTAGTATTTAGAAATCCTAAATACTTAAGTATGTGAAAGGGATAGGAGGAAACAACCTGGTGCTGGTGGTGTTTTCTCTCCATGTTTGTTAATTAGAACTGTTATCACTGAAAAGTGGAAGGATTCAAATGAGGAAAGACTAGATTTGGTCACAATAGCATTTAAAGAGACCTTATTTCTCAAGTCCTTAGTTCTGGTAAGAATACTTTTTATCAAGTAATTGTGCTCCAACAATGTGAGAGTTATTAACTTATAAATGACCATTTTCCCCAAATTTGTCATTTATTTTTTTCCTTGGACTACCAGTAGTTTCCTTAATCAAATAGCACTTCCTTATTAGTGAATAGTTTTTTTTTTTTTATTTTCTGATGGAATATCTAGCATTCATAACAAAGGCTAGCAAGGAATGTCCACCTTTCCTTTGGGGCAATTACATAGATTGCCACCAGTAAGTATGTGTTCTCAGGCTTCCTGAAATATTGATTGTAGTAATTTTTTTTAACTGATGTGCCGTTTTTACATAAGACAAATTAAAGATCCCAAGAACAAGACTGATTAATCTCTACATAGGTGTTCTGAAGACTACTGATTGGAGGTGTCTTATGGCAAAAAGAAAAATTTCAGAGGAGTGTAGAGGGCTTCCAAATCTTATTAAAATGGGGACTTTGACAATCAATTCGCCTCCTCAAGCATCATATCCTGGGAAATTCCCTGGGTTCTGTCTTCTTACTTTCAAGATAAATTCAATAATTCACACTCCTGTCTATCTTTCCCAAACCTCTGTTTATGTAATATAACCTACATGGCCAGCATGAGGTGTTTTCCTCTTCTTCACCTCTTAAGTCTACTTTTCACTTTCTCTTAAATATGGGTTTTTTTTTTTAATGTGTTGTTATATTAAGACTTTATTTTGTTTGGAGTAGCTTTAGGTTCCCAAAAACCTGAAGGGAAGGTACAGAGGCTTCCCATACAATGCCTGCCCCATGCATATACAGCCTCTCCAATTATCAACATCCCCCATTGAGTGGCACATCTGTTATAATTGGTGAACTATAATGACATATCATAATCACTCAAAGCCCATAGCTTACATTATGATTCACTCTTGGTGTTGTACTTGCTACGGATTTGGACAAGTGCATAATCCTATGTATCCATTATTACGGTATGAAACAGAGCATTTTCATTGTCCTAAAATCCTGTCTGCTCCACCTATTCATCCTTCTCTTCCCTCTCTCCACCTGTAACCCCTAATCTTTTTTACTGTTCTCCATTGTATTTGCCTTTTCCAGAATGTCAGAGAGTTGGAATCATGCAGTATATAGCCTTTTCAGATGGTCTTCTTTCACTTAGTAAAATGCATTTAAATTTCCTCCATGTTTTTCATGTTTGATAACTCTTTTCTTTTCAGCACTGAATTATAGTCCATTTTCAGGTATGATAGTTTCTTTATCTATTCACCAAATGAAGGACACCTTGGTTGTTTCCAACTTTCGGCAATTATTAGTAAAGCTGTTACCACACATGAGCAGGTTTGTATGTGGACACAGTAACTTTTAAAATCTTTCAGGTGAATGCCAGGGAGCATGATTGCTGGGTCATATGGTAATAGTAAATCTCCAAGCCATCTTCCCAAGTGACTGTACCACCTTGTATTGCCACTAACAAGGAATTAGAGTTCACATTATTTCACATCCTCACCACTATTTGATGTTTGTCAGTGTTCTGAATTTTGGTCTTCTAGTAGGTTTATAATGGTATCTCATTTTAATTTGCATTTCCCTAATGACATAATGTGGATCATCTTTCATATGCATATTTGCCATCACATATCTTTTTTGGTGAGTAAATATTAAGGTCTTTGGCCCATTTTTTAATCAGTTTGTCTATTTCATTACTGTTGATTTTTACTGTTCATTACTGTTGAGTGTTCTTTGTATATTTTGGATAATAGTCCTTTATCAGATTTTATTTTTCAAATATTTACTCCCAGTCTACAGCCTGTCTTCTCATTCTCTTGACATTGTCTTTCACAGAGCAGAAATTTGTAAATTTAATGAAGTACAGCTTATCAGTCATGTCTTTCATGGATCATGCCTTTAGTGTTGCGTCTAAAAAGTCATCCCCATACCCACAGTAAACTAACTTTTCACCTATGTTTTCCTTTACTTAGAAATGTGATCTGTTTTGTAGTTACCTTTTGTGAAGGATGTAAGGTCTGTGTCTAGATTCTTTTTTTTTTTTTTTTTTTTGCATATGGATGTCCACTTGTTCTAGCACCATTTGTTGAAAATATTTTTTTTTTTTTGCTCCATAGTATTGCCTTTGTCCTTTGACAAAAATCAGTCAACTATATTATGTGGCTCTCCTTCTGTACATTCTATTCTGTTCTACTGATCAAATTCCTATTTTTTTCACTAATATTATGCTTTCTTAAGTACTGTATATTATTGTAAGCATTGAGGTCAGGTAGTATCATCCTCTAACTTTGATCTTCGATATTTTGTTGACTATTCTGTGTCTTTAAATCTCCATATAAACTTTAGAATCATTTCATCCATATCCACAAAATAATTTGCTGGGATTTTGACTGGAATTGCATTGAAATTATACATCAAGATGGGAAGAGCTAACATGTTGACAATATGGAAATTTCCTGTCATGAACATGTACCATGTCTCCATTAATTTAGTTTTTCTTATTTAGTGTTCACCAGTGTTTATAGTTTTCCAGATATTTATACATATATATATATATACATATATATACACGTATATATATGTATATATGTGTATATATACGTGTATATATATACACGTATATATATGTATATGTATATATATACGTGTATATATATACATGTATATGTATATATATACGTGTATATATATACATGTATATGTATATATATATACGTATATATGTATCTTGCATATATCTTTTTAGATTTATAACTCAATTTTTTGAGTACCATTGTAAATGGTATTATGTTTTTAATTTCAAATTCTATTCATTCATCTACATGTTCTACTGGTTGAAATACAACTATATATATATCTACTTGCTGATATAAAGGAAAGCGATTGGTTTGTATACTTAAATCTACTTTCCAACCTTTCTATTATCACTTATTAGTTTCAGGAATTTTTTGCCACTTCTTTCAGATTTTTTACACAGGTGATCATGGTATCTACAAAGACAACTTTATGTCTTCCTTTCTAGTCTATATATCCTTTATTTCCTTTTCTTGTGTTACTGAATTATCTAGACCTTCCGAAACAATGTTGAAAAAAGTATGGTAAAAGGAGACATTCTGGTATTGTTCATACTATCACTTTATTATCCTTTTAATGTCTATAGGGTCTGTAGGGATTTTCTTTTTTCGTTATTAACACTGTTTCCTCCCTTTTTCTCTTAGTTAGCCTGGCTGAAGGCTTATCAATTTATTTTATTTTTTCAAACAGTTTTTAGTTTTCTTAATTTAATCTATTGATATCCTATTTTAAATTTCATTGATTTCTACCCTAATTCTTTTTATTATTTTTATTCTGCCTACTTTGGATTCAATTTGCTGTTCTCTTTCTTCTTTCTTTTTTTTAGACATTTATTTTATTATTATTTTTTTAATTTACATCCAAATTAGTTACCATATAGTGCAACAATGATTTCAGGAGTAGATTTCTTAATGCCCCTAACCCATTTAGCCCATCTGCCTCCCAGAACCCCTCCGGTAACCCTCTGTTTGTTCTCCATATTTAAGAGTCTCTTATGTTTTGTCCCCCTAGTTTTTACATTATTTTTGCTTCCCTTCCTTTATGTTCATCTGTTCAGTGTTTTAAAGTCCTCATATAAGTGAAGTCATATGTTTGTGTTTCTCTGACTGACTAATTTCGCTTAGCATAGTACCGTCTAGTTCCATCCATGTAGTTGCAAATGACAAGATTTCATTCTTTTTGATTGCCGAGTAATATTCTATTGTATATACCACATCTCTTTATCCAATACTTTATTTGTACTTTAATTTGTACTTTAATAAGTACTTTAATAAATACTTTAATTTGTACTTTAATTGTACTTTATACAATACTCTATTGTATATACCACATCTTCTTTATCCATTCATCCATCAATGGACATTTGGGCTCTTTCCATACTTTGGCTATTGTTGATAGTGCTACTATAAACATTAGGGTGCATGTGTCCCTTTGAAAGAGCATACCTGCATCCCTTTGATAAATATCTAGCAATGCAATTGCTGGGTCATAAGGTAGTTCTATTTTTAATTTGTTGAGGAACCTCCATACTGTTTTCCAGAGTAGCTGTGCCAGCTTGTATTCCCAACAGCAATGCAAAAGAGATCATCTTTCTCTGCATCCTCACCAACATATGTTGTTGCCTGAGGTATTGATGTTAGCCATTCTGACAGGTGGGAGGTGGTCTCTCATTGTAGTTTTGATTTGTATTTCCCTGATGATGAGTGACGTTGAGCATTTTCTCATGTATCAGTTGGCCATCTAAATGTCTTCTTTGGAGAAATATCTATTCATGTCTTTTACCCATTTCTTCACTGGATTATTTGTTTTTTAGGTGTTGAGTTTGAGAAGTTCTTTATAGATTTTGGATACTAACCCTTTATCTGATATGTCATTTGCAAATATCTTCTCCCATTCTGTCAGTTGCCTTTTAATTTTGCTGATTGTTTCCTTCACTGTGTAGAAACTTTTTATTTTGATGAGGTCCCAGTAGTTCATTTTTGCTTTTGTTTCCCTTGCCTCTGGAGACGTGTTGAGTAAGAAGTTGCTGTGGCTGAGGTCAAAGAGGTTTTTGCCTGCTTTCTCCTTGAGGATTTTGATGGATTCCTATCTTACATTGAGGTCTTTCCTCCATTTTGAGTTTATTTTTGTGTCTGGTGTAAAAAAAAGTGGTCCAGGTTCATTCTTCTGCATGTCGCTGTCCAGTTTTCCCAGCACCACTTGCTGAAGAGACTGTCTTTATTCCATTGGATAGTCTTTCCTGCTTTGTCAAAGATTAGTTGGCCATATGTTTGTGGGTCCATTTCTGGGTTCTCTATTCTGTTCCATTGACCTGAGTGTCTGGTTTTGTACCAGTACCATACTGTCTTGATGATTATGGCTTTGTAGTATAGCTTGAAGTCCGGGGTTGTGATGCCTCCTGCTTTGGTTTTCTTTTTCAACATTGCTTTGGCTATTCAGGGTCTTTTCTGGTTCCATACAAATTTTAGGATTGTTTGTTCTAGCTCTGTGAAGAATGTTGCTGTTATTTTAATAGGGATTGCATTCAATATGTAGATTGCTTTTGGTAGTTTCGGCATTTTAACAATATTTGTTCTTCCTATCCAGGAGCATTAAATCTTTTTCCATTTTTTTGGGCCTTCAATTTCTTTCATAAACTTTCTATAGATTTCGGCATATAGATTTTTCACCTCTTTGGTTATATTTATTCTTAGGTAGTTTATCGTTTTTGGTGCAATTGTTAATGGGGTCGATTCTGTGATTTCTCTTTCTGTTGCTTCATTGATGATGTATAGAATTTCAACCAACTTCTGTGCGTTGATTTTATATCCGGCAACTCTGCTGAATTCATGAATCAGTTCTAGCAGTTTTTTGGTGGAATCTTTTGGGTTTTCCATATAGAGTATCATGTCATCTGTGAAGAGTGAAAGTTTGACCTCTTCCTGGCCGATTTGGATGCCTTTTATTTCTTTGTCTTCTCTGATTGCAGAGGCTAAGACTTCCAATACTATGTTGAATAACAGTGGTGACCGTGGACATCCCTGTCTTGTTCCTGACCTTAGGGGGAAAGCTCTGTTTTTCCCCACGAGGAGAATATTAGCATTGTGTCTTTTGTATATGGATTTTATGATCTTGAGGTATGATCCTTCTATCCCTACTTTCTTGAGGGTTTTTATCAAGAAAGGATGTTGTATTTTGTCAAATGCTTTTTCTGCATCTATTGAGAGGATCATATGGTTCTTGTCCTTTCTTTTGTTGATGTGATGAATCACGTTAATTGTTTTGCAGATATTGAACCAGCCCTGCATACCAGGTATAAATCCCATTTGGTTTAGGTGAATAATTTTTTTTAATGTATTGTTGGATCCAGTTGGCTAATATCTTGTTGAGTATTTTTGCATTCATGTTCATCAGGGAAATTGGTCTATAGTTCTACTTTTTGGTGTGGTCTCTGTCTGGTTTTGGAATCAAGGTAATGCTTGCTTCATAGAAAGAGTTTGGAAGTTTTCCTTCCATTTCTATTTTTTGGAACAGCTTCAAGAGAATAGGTGTTCACTCTTTCTTAAATGTTTGGTAGACTTGCCCTGGAAAGCCATCTGGCCCTGGACTCTTGTTTTTTGGCACATTTTTGATTACTAATTCAATTTCCTTACTGGTTATGGGTCTGTTCAAATTTTCTATGTCAAACTGTTTCAGTTTTGGTAGTGTATATGTTTCTAGGAATTTGTCCATTTCTTCCAGATTGTCCATTTTATTGGCACAAAAATTGCTCACAATATTCTCTTATTATTGTTTTTATTTCTGCTGTATTGGTTGTGATCTCTCCTCTTTCATTCTTAATTTTATTTATTTGGGTCCTTTCCTTTTTCTTTTTGATCAAACTGGCTAGCGGTTTATCAATTTTATTAACTCTTTAAAAGAACCAGCTTCTGGTTTCATTGATCTGTTCTACTGTTTTTGTTTTTTTTTTTTTGGGGGGGGGTACGATAGTATTAATTTCTGCTTTAATCTTTATTGTTTCCTGTATTCTGCTGATTTGGGGTTTTATTTGCTGTGTTTTTCCCCAGCTCTTTAGGTATAAGGTTAGGTTGTGTATCTGAGATCTTTCTTCCTTCTTTAGGAAGGCCTGGATTGCTATATACTTTCCTCTTATGACCACCTTTGCTGCATCCCAGAGATTTTGGGTTGTGGTGTCATCATTTTCATTGGCTTCCATGAACTTTTTAATACCCTCTTTAACCTCTTGGTTAGCCCATTCATTCTTTAGTAGGATGTTCTTCAGTCTCCAAGTATTTCTTACCTTTCCAAATTTTTTCCTTGTGGTTGATTTCGAGTTTCATAGCGCTGTGGTCTGAAAATATGCATGGTATGATCTTGATCTTTTTGTACTTGTTGAGGGCTAATTTGTGTCCCAGTATGTGGTCTATTCTGGAGAATGTTCCATGTGCACTGGAGAAGAATGTATATTCTGGTGCTTTAGGATGAAATGTTCTGAATATATCTGTGAAGTCCATCTGGTCCAGTGTGTCATTCAAAGGCATTGTTTCCTTATTGATTTTCTGTTTAGATGATCTGTCCATTGCTGTGAGTGGGGTGTTGGAGTCCCCTACTATTATAGTATTACTATCGATGAGTTCTTTATGTTTGTGATTAAGTTTCTTTATGTTGTGATTTATATATTTGGGTACTCCCACATTTGGCACATAAATATTTACAATTGTTAGGTCCTCTTGGTGGATAGACCCCTTAATTATGATATAATGTCATTCTTCATCTCTTGATACAGTCTTTATTTTAAAGTCTAGATTGTCTGATATAAGTATGGCTACTCTAGCTTTCTTTTGCTCACCACTAGCATGATGAATGGTTTTGCATCCCCTTACTTTCAATCTGAAGGTGTATTTAGGTCTAAAGTGGGTCTCTAATAAACAGCATATGGATGGATCTTGTTTTCTTATCCATTCTCTTACCCTATGCCTTTTGATTGAAGCATTGAGTCCACTGATGTTTAGAGTGAGTACTGAAAAATATGAATTTATTGCCATTATGTTGCTTGTAGAGTTGGAGTTTCTGGTGGTGTTCTCTGGTCCTTTCTAGTCTTTGTTGCTTTCAGTCTTTATTTATTTGTTTTGTTTTGTTTTGTTTTTTCATCTTTTCTCCCCTCAGAGAGTCCCCCTTAAAATTTCTTGCAGGGCTGGTTTGTGGTCACACACTCCTTTAATTTTTTTTTGTCTGAGAAACTTTTAATCTTTCTTTCTATTTTGAATGACAGCCTTGCTGGATAAAGAATTTTTGGATGCATATTCTTCTGATTCACCACACTGAATATATCCTGCCACTCTTTTCTGGCCTGCCAAGTTTCTGTGGATAGGTCTTATATAAACCTGGTGTGTCTTCCCTTGTAGGTTAGGGACTTTTTTTCCCTTGCTACTTTCATGATTCTCTCCTTGCCTAAGTATTCTGTGAATTTGACTATGATATGCCTTGTTGATGGTCGTTTTTTGTTGAATCTAATGGGAGTCCTCTGTACTTCCTGGATTTTGATGTCTGTGTCTTTCCCCAGGTTAGGAAAGTTTTCCACTATGTTTTTGTCACATAACCCTTCTATCCCTATTTCTGTCTCTTCCTCTTCTGGGACCCCCATGATTCTGATGTTGTTCCTTTTTAATGAGTCACTGATTTCTTTAATTCTTAAATCATGCTCTTTTGCCTTAATCTCCCTCTTTATTTCTGCTTCATTATTCTGCATAAGTTTGTTTTCTATATCGCTGAATCTCTGCTCTAACTCACCTATCCTTGCCACCATGGCATCCATTCAAAATTGCAGCTCAGTTATAGCATTTTTTTTTAATTTCATCCTAACTAGCTTTTACTTCTTTTATCTTCACAGAAAGGGATTCTACTCTATTTTCGACTCTAGATAGTATTCTTATTATCGTGATTCTAAATCCTGGTTCAGACATCTTGCTTGTATCTGTGTTGGTTAAGTCCCTGGCTGTGATTACTTCCTGCTCTTTCTTTTGGGGTAAATTCCTTTACTTCATGATTTTCAAGGGAGAAAATTAATTAGTGAAGTAAAAAAAAAATAATATTGATTCTAGGGAAGATGGTGGCGTAGGAGGACGCTGGGCTCACCGCGTGTCCTGCTGATCACTTAGATTCCACCTACACCTGCCTAAATAACCCAGAAAACTGCCAGAAGACTAGCAGAATGGAGTCTCTGGAGCCAAGCACAGACGAGAGGCCCACGGAAGAGGGTAGGAAGGGCGAAGAGGCGGTGCGCACTGCACGGACTGGCGGGAGGGAGCCGGGGCGAAGGGGCAGCCTGCCAACCAAGCAGAGCCCCCGAGTCTGGCTTGCAAAATTGGAGGGGCTGGATGGAGTGTTTTCCGACAGCAAGCGGGACTTAGCATCTGGGAGGTCATAAGTTAACAGCTCTCCTCGGAGAGCGGGAAGGCTGGAGGACAACGGGAGGGAGAGTTGCTGAGCCCCAGGACAACAGAGCTCAGCTTGGCGGGGAACAAAGGCGCTCGCCAGCGCCATCTCCCTCGCCCATCCCCCAGCCAAAATCCCAAAGGGAACCAGTTCCTGTCAGGGAACTTGCTTGCTTCACGAAAACACCCAACACTGTGCTTCTGCAGAGCCAACCCTCCGGCAGCGGATCTGACTCCCTCCCGCTGCCACAGGGCCCCTCCTGAAGTGGATCACCTAAGGAGAAGCGAGCTAAGCCTGCCCCTCCTGCCCCCGTGCACCTTGCCTACCCACCCCAGCTAATACTCCAGATCTCCAGCACCACAAGCCTGGCAGTGTGCAAGTAGCCCAGACGGGCCTAGCCACCCCACAGTGAATCCCGCCCCTAGGAGAAGGGAAAAGAAGGCACACATCAGTCTGACTGTGGACCAAGAGGTGGGCTGGGCACAGACATCAGGTCTGACTGCGGCCCCACCCACCAGCTCCAGTTATACACCACAGCACAGAGGAAGTGCCCTGCAGGTCCACACCACTCCAGGGACTATCCAAAATGACCAAACAAAAGAATTCCCCTCAAAATAATCTCCAGGAAATAACAACAGCTAATGAACTGATCAAAAAGGATTTAAATAATATAACAGAAAGTGAATTTAGAATAATAGTCATAAAATTAATCGTTGGGCTTGAAAACAGCATAGAGGACAGCAGAGAATCTATTGCTACAGAGATCAAGGGACTAAGGAATAGTCAGGAGGAGCTGAAAAACGCTTTAAATGAGATGCAAAATAAAATGGAAACGACCATGGCTCAGATTGAAGTGGCGGAGGAGAGAATAGGTGAACTAGAAGATAAAATTATGGAAAAAGAGGAAGCTGATAAAAAGAGAGATAAAAAAAATCCAGGAGTATGAGGGGAAAATTAGAGAACTAAGAGATGCACTAAAAAGAAATAATATACGCATAATTGGTATTCCAGAGGAGGAAGAGAGAGGCAAAGGTGCTGAAGGTGTACTTGAAGAAATAATAGCTGAGAACTTCCTTGAACTGGGGAAGGAAAAAGGCATTGAAATCCAAGAGGCACAGAGAACTCCCTTCAGACGTAACTTGAATCGATCTTCTGCATGACATATCATAGTGAAACTGGCAAAATACAAAGATAAAGAGAAAATTCTGAAAGCAGTAAGGGATAAACATGCCCTAACATATAAAGGGAGACCTATAAGACTCCTAACCGATCTCTCTTCTGAAACTTGGCAGGCCAGAAAGGATTGGCAGGAGATCTTCAATGTGATGAGCAGAAAAATTATGCAGCCAAGAATCCTTTATCCAGCAAGTCTGTCATTTAGAATAGAAGGAGAGATAAAGGTCTTCCCAAACAAACAAAAACTGAAGGAATTTGTCACCACTAGACCAGCCCTACAAGAGATCCTAAGGGGGATCCTGTGAGACAAAGTACCAGAGACATCGCTACAAGCATAAAACATGCAGACATCACAATGACTCTAAACCCATATCTTTCTATAATAACTGAATGTAAATGGACTAAATGCGCCAACCAAAAGACATAGGGTATCAGAATGGATAAAAAAACAAGACCCATCTATTTGCTGTCTACAAGAGACTCATTTTAGACCTGAGGACACCTTCAGATTGAGAGTGAAGGGATGGAGAACTATTTATCATGCCACTGGAAGTCAAAAGAAACCTGGAGTAGCCACACTTATATCAGACAAACTAGACTTTAAATAAAGGCTGTAACAAGAGATGAAGAAGGGCATTATATAATAATTACAGGGTCTATCCATCAGGAAGAGCTAACAATTATAAATGTCTATGTGCCGAATATGGGAGCCCCCAAATATATAAAACAATTACTCAGAAACACAAGCAACCTTATTGATAAGAATGTGGTCATTGCAGGGGACTTTAACACCCCACTTACAGAAATGGATAGATCATCTAGACACACAATCAATAAAGAAACAAGGGCCCTGAATGATACATTGGATCAGATGGACTTGACAGATATATTTAGAACTCTGCATCCCAAAGCAACAGAATATACTTTCTTCTCGAGTGCACGTGGAACATTCTCCAAGATAGGTCATATACTGGGTCACAGAACAGCCCTTCATAAGTATACAAGAATTGAAATTATACCATGCATACTTTCAGACCACAATGCTATGAAGCTTGAAATCAACCACAAGAAAAAGTCTGGAAACCTCCAAAAGCATGGAGGTTAAAGAACACCCTACTAAAGAATGAGTGTTCAAACAGGCAATTAGAGAAGAAATTAAAAAATATATGGAAACAAACGAAAATGAAAATACAACAATCCAAATGCTTTGGGATGCAGCGGCAGCAGTCCTGAGAGGAAAATACATTGCAATCCAGGCCTATCTCAAGAAACAAGAAAAATCCCAATTACAAAATCTAACAGCACACCTAAAGGAAATAGAAGCAGAACAGCAAAGGCAGCCTAAACCCAGCAGAAGAAGAGAAATAATAAAGATCAGAGCAGAAATAAACAATATAGAATCTAAAAAACTGTAGAGCATATCAACGAAACCAAGAGTTGGTTTTTTGAAAAAATAAACAAAACTGACAAACCTCTAGCCAGGCTTCTCAAAAGAAAAGGGAGATGACCCAGATAGATAAAATCATGAATGAAAATGGAATTATTACAACCAATCCCTCAGAGATACAAACAATTATCAGGGAATACTATGTAAAATTATATGCCACCAAATTGGACAACCTGGAAGAAATGGACAAATTCCTAAACACCCACACTCTTCCAAAATCAATCAGGAGGAAATAGAAAGCTTGAACAGACCCATAGCCAGGGAAGAAATTGAATCAGTTATCAAAAATCTCCCAGCAAATAAGAGTCCAGGACCAGATGGCTTCCCAGGGGAGTTCTACCAGACGTTTAAAGCAGAGATAATACCTATCCTTCTCAAGCTATTCCAAGAAATCGAAAGGGAAGGAAAACTTCCAGACTCATTCTATGAAGCCAGTATTACTTTGATTCCTAAACCAGACAGAGACCCAGTAAAACAAGAGAACTACAGGCCAATATCCCTGATGAATATGGATGCAAAAATTCTCAATAAGATACTAGCAAATCGAATTCAACAGCATATAAAAAGAATTACTCACCATGATCAAGTGGGATTCATTCCTGGGATGCAGGGCTGGTTCAACATTCGCAAATCAATCAACGTGATACATCACATTAATAAAAGAAAAGATAAGAACCATATGATCCTGTCAATCGATGCAGAAAAGGCATTTGACAAAATTCAGCACCCTTTCTTAATAAAAACCGTTGAGAAAGTCGGGATAGAAGGAACATACTTAAAGATCATAAAAGCCGTTTATGAAAAGCCCACAGCTAACATCATCCTCAATGGGGAAAAACTGAGAACTTTTTCCCTGAGATCAGGAACACGACAGGGATGCCCACTCTCACCGCTGTTGTTTAACATAGTGTTGGAAGTGCTAGCATCAGCAATCAGACAACAAAAGGAAATCAAAGGCATCCAAATTGGCAAAGATGAAGTCAAGCTTTCGCTTTTTGCAGATGAAATGATATTATACATGGAAAATCCGATAGACTCCACCAAAAGTCTGCTAGAACTGATACATGAATTCAGCAAAGTTGCAGGATACAAAATCAATGTACAGAAATCAGTTGCATTCTTATACACTAATGATGAAGCAACAGAAAGACAAATAAAGAAACTGATCCCATTCACAATTGCACCAAGAAGCATAAAATACCTAGGAATAAACCTAACAAAGATGTAAAAGATCTGTATGCTGAAAAATATAGAAAGCTTATGAAGAAAATTGAAGAAGATACAAATAAATGGAAAAACATTCCGTGCTCATGGATTGGAAGAATAAATATTGTCAAAATGTCAATACTACCCAAAGCTATCTACACATTCAATGCAATCCCAATCAAAATTGCACCAGCATTCTTCTCGAAACTAGAACAAGCAATCCTAAAATTCATATGGAACCACAAAAGGCCCCGAATAGCCAAAGTAATTTTGAAGAAGAAGACCAAAGCAGGAGGCATCACAATCCCAGACTTTAGCCTCTACTACAAAGCTGTCATCATCAAGACAGCATGGTATTGGCACAAAAACAGACACATAGACCAATGGAATAGAATAGAAACCCCAGAACTAGACCCACAAACTATGGCCAACTCATCTTTGACAAAGCAGGAAAGAATATCCAATGGAAAAAGGACAGTCTCTTTAACAAATGGGGCTGGGAGAACTGGACAGCAACATGCAGAAGGTTGAAACTAGACCACTTTCTCACACCATTCACAAAAATAAACTCAAGATGGGTAAAGGACCTGAATGTGAGACAGGAAACCATCAAAACCCTAGAGGAGAAAGCAGGAAAAGATCTCTCTGACCTCAGCCGTAGCAATTTCTTACTTGACACATCCCCAAAGGCAAGGGAATTAAAAGCAAAAATGAACTACTGGGACCTCATGAAGATAAAAAGCTTCTGCACAGCAAAGGAAACAACCAACAAAACTAAAAGGCAACCAATGGAATGG
Organism: Panthera uncia; assembly: GCF_023721935.1. Lineage (NCBI taxonomy): Eukaryota > Metazoa > Chordata > Mammalia > Carnivora > Felidae > Panthera > Panthera uncia. The sequence goes on along the minus strand of NC_064811.1, from coordinate 113,599,626 downwards.
GAAAAGATATTTGCAAATGACGTATCGGACAAAGGGCTAGTATCCAAAATCTATAAAGAGCTCACCAAACTCCACACCCGAAAAACAAATAACCCAGTGAAGAAATTGGCCGAAAACATGAATAGACACTTCTCTAAAGAAGACATCCGGATGGCCAACAGGCACATGAAAAGATGCTCAACGTTGCTCCTCATCAGGGAAATACAAATCAAAACCACACTCAGATATCACCTCACGCCAGTCAGAGTGGCCAAAATGAACAAATCAGGAGACTATAGATGCTGGTGAGGATGTGGAGAAACGGGAACCCTCTTGCACTGTTGGTGGGAATGCAAATTGTTGCAGCCACTCTGGAAAACAGTGTGGAGGTTCCTCAGAAAATTAAAAATAGACCTACCCTATGACCCAGCAATAGCACTGCTAGGAATTTACCCAAGGGATACAGGAGTACTGATGCATAGGGGCACTTGTACCCCAATGTTTATAGCAGCACTCTCAACAATAGCCAAATTATGGAAAGAGCCTAAATGTCCATCAACTGATGAATGGATAAAGAAATTGTGGTTTATATACACAATGGAATACTACGTGGCAATGTGAAAGAATGAAATATGGCCTTTTGCAGCAACGTGGATGGAACTGGAGAGTGTGATGCTAAGTGAAATAAGCCATACAGAGAAAGACAGATACTATATGTTTTCACTCTTATGTGGATCCTGAGAAACTTAACAGAAACCCATGGGGGAGGGGAAAAAAAAAAAAAAAAGAGGTTAGAGTGGAAGAGAGCCAAAGCATAAGAGACTCTTAAAAACTGAGAACAAACTGAGGGTTGATGGGGGGTGGGAGGGAGGGGAGGGTGGGTGATGGGTATTGAGGAGGGCACCTTTTGGGATGAGCACTGGGTGTTGTATGGAAACCAATTTGACAATAAATTTCATATATTGAAAAAAATATATTAAAAAATAAAATAAAAAAATATTAAAATAAACACACACACACACACAAGATATAGAATAAATGATGTTAGATCCTAGATGTGTTTGTCCTGGGTGTTGTGAGGGGCTTTATATATTAGAGAAAAAACGGGAAAGAAAAAAAAAAAGGAAAGCATTTGAAATTTTGAAAAAATGAATACACTGAAGTAGTCTAAAATAAAATGATGAAAGTAAGATAGAATTTGAAAATTTTACATATAAGTAAAAAATGTGGTAGAAAGATTAGAGAAAAATAGTTTTAATAAAAACTGAAAATAAAAATGAATTTTTTCTCTTTCTGTATTCAGGAAAACGAAAAGGAGTGAAAAAAGAAAAAAGTAAAAAAAAGAAAGAAAATTGAATAGATGAATGATGAACAGACTGAAATACTACTGAAATTACTTCTTTTCCCCTAGAAGTCAAAGTATGCAGCGCTTTATAGTCCACAAACTAAGCAAGGAGACTTGTGTTCTTGAAGAGAGAGGTTGGCCCAATTGGGCAGGGCTTAGTGTAACAGCTTCGTTCTCCACTAGATGGCGCTGCTTACCTTACTGGGATGGATTGTTGTGGTTCTTGTAGGTGCTTATGCGCATGCACCCATGGGAGAGGTTAAAAGGGCATCACCCAGCTAGGTACCCAATCTCTAGTATCAAACTCTGTTCTCCCTGATCATCAATCGCACACCCGTCCTTTGTTTTCAGCTTCCGTTCACTCCCCACTTTTACACAGTCCGTGACTAAGCCTCAGGCAGCACCTCCCTCCTATGTTTTGTCTCAGATGCGGCTGTTTTTCCCCAATGCCTTACTTCTGAGGGACTGCGGCTTTGGCCCGTTCTGTCCTTCTGCAGGAGGGTCTCACTGAGCAATGGCCGGGTGCCGGCTGCACCCAGGAACGTTTGCAAGTCCATGCTGCTGCCGGTGCCCAGAGACTGCAGCCGGGTGCCAGCCCGCCTCAGAAAAAGTTTGCAAGATACTAGCGTTTCAGGGATTATGGAAAAATAACTTTGTTCCAGCGAATGTGGTTGTTCTCCCTGGTCCACTGGGGCCTTGCCTTTGGGGGACCCACACAGCCTCTACCAAATGTCCTCCCAGCAGGGGAACTGCCTCTCCAGTGTGGCCTGAAGAAGCCCAGGGGATTCACCCTTCCCACTCTGCTCCTGGGGATTCACCCTTCCCACCAAAGCACCACCAGGTATTGAACTACAGAGTTTCAGGCTCTGTGCTCCCCCTGTTTATAGCCTTAATGGAATTTAAACCCTCTCTTTTCTCCTTTCTCCCTTTTTAGCTCAGTCCCTGTGGCTGTTTCCACTTTTCCACTTTCTCTCCAGCTGCTTTTAGGGGGGGTGCTTCTCCCGTATTCTCCCCCGACCCCCTGCTGTCTACATCCTCTCTTTGCAGGCAAAAGCGGCTCGCTGCCCTCTGCGGCTTCTCTCTCCCCCAGTTCACCTCTGCGCGCCACGTACCTGATGAATTCTGTCGTTCAGATTGTGCAGATTTTTGTGTTAGTCCTCAGATCAATTTTCCAGGTGTGCAGGATGGTTTAGTGTTGGTCTGGCTGTATTTCGTGGACACGAGACCCCAAGAAAACTTCAATGCTGTTCCACCATCTTGGCTCCTCTCCCTCTTATTTCTTAATATGGGAATTTAGATTATTTTAGATCACTGATCTTTTCTTATACATACAATGCTATAAATATCCCTATATAAACTGCTGTAGCTGCATTTAACAAATTTTGATAAGTTCTTTCTCCTCTTCATTTAGAAAAAAAAAAATTTAAGTTCTCTTGAGATTTTTTTTCTTTGACCCATGTATTCCAGGAGGCATACCTGAGAGATATGGCAGTTCAGTTTCAGACCACTGTAGTAAAGCAAATATCACAACAAAGTGAGTCAAATAAGTTTTCTGTTTCCCAGCCCATATAGAAGTTATGATTATACTATATTGTAGTCTATTTAGTGTTCAATAGCATTATGTCTAAGAAAAATGTACATACCCTAATTAAAAAACATTTTTTGCTAAAAAATGCTACCCATTATCTGAGCTTTCAATAAGTCATAACCACTGATCATAAATCACTATAACAAATATAATAATAATGAAAAAGTTTGAAATATTGTAAAAATGACTAAATTGGATAGAGAGTCATGAAGAAAGCAGATGTTGGAAAAATGGAACCCACACGCTGGCTTCAGGCAGGGTTGCCACAGACGTTTAATTTGTAAAAAAATGCATTATCTACAAAGTGCAATAAAGTGAAGCTGAATAAAAAGAAGGATTCTGTATTTAGAAGTGTGCTGTTTGGTGTCCACATATTGTGGGCTTTTCCTATTATCTATTATTGATATCTAGTTTAATTCCATTGTGACCTGAGATTAGATGCAGTAGGTTTTCCAGTCTTTTAAATTTGTTCAGTGTGTTTTAGGGTCAAAAATGTAGTCTATATTGCTGAATGTAAAGCTTGAAAAGAATGTGCATGATGATGTTGTAGGATTTAGTCTATACACGTCAAAAACACCCAACTGATTAAGGGTATTGTGTTCAAACGTCCTTCTAAAATTCTTGCTGCCTGATATATCCATTTCTGATAGAGGGTTCTTGAAGTTTGCCGACTATGATAGTGGATTCATCTTTTTTTTTTTTTTTTTTTTTGTAGTTCTATTAGTTTTTGCCTCACACAGTTTGATGCTCTGTTGTTAGTCATATAAACATTAAGAATTGTTACGTCTTCTTGCGTAATTGATCACTTTGTCATTATATAATGCCCTTCTTTTTCCCGAATAATTTCCTTGCTTTGAAATTTGCTTTCTGAAATTAATGTAGCTATTTCTGTTGTCTTTTGATATATATTAGCATAGTATATTTTCTCCATCCACTTTTAATCTGTATGTCTCTTTATATTTAAAATGTTTTTCTTGTTGACTTTATGTAATCGGGTCTTGCTTTTGATTCACCCTGAGGATCTCTACCATTTAAATGGTACATTTAGACCATTGTTTTTCAGTGATTATTGTTATATTTGGGCTCATATTTACCGTATTTGTTATTGTTTTCTATTTGATGCTCTTATACTTTGTTCCTATCTTTATCTTCCACTCTTTCCCTGTCTTTTGTGGTTTTAAATGAGCATTTTGTATGATTCAATTTTTTATCCTCTCTTAGTATATAGTATATTTTTTGTGGGTTTGACCTAGGTTTTGTAATAGATATTTACAGCTAATTTAAGTCCACTTTCAAATGACAGTATACCGGTTCATCAGTACTGTGAGTAATTTATTGTAAAATAAACCTAATTCCTTCTTCTCATTCTTTGTATCATTGCTGACATTCTTTGCACTTATGAAAAAGCATAAGGAACATATAAGCTATATCCATAAGCATACATAATTGAGTGCATTGTTGGTGTTACTACTTTGAAAAATGTATCTGTTGGATCAATTAAGGAGAAGAAAAATAAAAGTTATTTTATCTTCACTTATTCCTCTTTCGATGCCCTTCTTTTATGTATATCTGAGGTTCTGACCTATATTATTTTCATTGTCTCTAAAAAACTTTTGGAATAAAAACTCCACTTTATTGGTTTAGGTTCTGAATTATCTTCCCACAATTAAGTTAATTAGGCACAGTGATTTGTATTTTTTAGAAAACAGTCATCTTTAGGTTACAAATAGGAATGAGTATCATTTGCAAATACAAAGATGATTCCAAATCTCAGCTAACCTCTCTTCAAAACTGCAACCTCTCATGTAGTCTTTGGTGAAAATAAAAACTAAAAACAATTGTTTAAACCTATCGCCGTGCGGGATTCTGGTGTAATCCCTGAAAGAGCAGTAAAGCCATGACTATTGGAAAGTTCAGAATATTAGCAGACCTTGACTTCAAAGTATTTAACAGAGGGCCACACATTTTGTTTTCCTAAGAGGAGTTAGAAATTATAGATGTCATTTAGTAATGCATTGAAATGGGGTGAGTATGACACAGAAACTTCAGGGCACCTCTTCCTGATCTATTATTTTGTATAAGCTTCTCCTACCATAGCATGGTCCTGCTCTCCAGCTGTACAGACAGTCACTGAGCCATACTGGCCTTCTTTCTTCTGTAATCTGTTGGCAGGGAAGTGACCAACCTGCAGCCAGTGGCTCCACATAGTTATCCCCAGGACAGCCATCCACCCCAGTTGTTCAACTTCTCTAAAAGGGGCAATCCAAACTTGGGTTTTCCAACCACGTATTTTTATGCAAACCAGCCAGAATCCATGGCTTCCAAATTAGACAAAATCTGACCTGTGAAACCTTCCTTAAATTCCAAAGCATAAATAACATTTATTGTCAATCCTGCCTCTTCTAGAACTTCTGGCGTAGCATCTGTTGTCTAAATAAAAGTTGATCTTTTGGATCCTGAGACCACTTACACAGAATCCCTCAAAAATGCTCTCCATTTGTAACCCATGGCCAGACCATCTTCCTCTGCCATAATCAACAATGCTGATTCACCATAGGCCAGGAAAAAAGAATCTGCAGCTGTTACTGTGCCACAGGGTTTGATGAATGCAGGTTTTTGTTTGGCAATCTGCTCTAGGGAGAAAAAACTAATGCGATTATCTTTGGCAACTATATCTTTTCTGGGTACTCGGAAGGATACAACATGGGAAAGGAGTCCTTCATCCTGTGTCCTTATGGTCAGGCTGTGGGAACAAAGTACATACTCATCCTATTTCAGTCAGAAAGAGCAAAGACAGGGGTCCATGGCTCACTGGTGGAGAAAGCCACCAGAGGGAGCTCTTAGGCTTTGGTTAGCAAGTTTCTCCAGAGGGCAGGCCTTGTTAAGAACAGACTGCCTGAAGTATTTAGAGTAAGTCCTTCACCTCCCCACCTCTGCCAGAAAACCAAGGGGATTTTTCTCTGGTATTTACTGTGAGAACCTGGTAGAGTTCCTTGAAGTAAATCTTAACAGAGTTGTGGAGGCTTTTCTAATGACTGGTTAAAAGCTGCCCTGGAGCTTTTAACTCTCAGAATTGTCCACACTGAGTCTCCATGAGTTCTTCAATTATGCTTCAGGCTTCCTACCCCTCCCTTCCCACTCAGATTCTCATAGTGGTTTCATCTTGGCATCTCTGGTCAGGTTATCTGGGACTCCTTGTGTTCTGTCTGTCTCTCCAGTTTTTGGGGAAGCGGTTTATCCTGTGTCCTCCCATCTTTTAGGGATCTAAGAAACGTTGTTGATTTTTCAGTCTGTTTAACTTTTTACTTGTTAAGACAGCATGACAACTTTTAAGATCCCTATTTGCAGTACTAGAAACTGGCCCTAAATATGTAATTTTAACATATAATCTCTTGGCTGTGATTTAATGCCTATACCATGTAACAAGATGTACATCCCTCCCTTGCTGGAGACATTGTGGCCCCGCACCAATATCTCCTAAGCCAGGAGTCTAAAGTCATTCTGGGCACTCAATCCTCCTATTTCCTGTCTCACAAGAGAACAGAAAGCACTAGAAGAAATGGGTTTTTAGGGATCTTCTTTTTTGCATCCAGTTGTGAAACAATGACCTAAACTGTTTTCTCCATTTTTATTTTTAGTTTATTTATTTATTTTTGGGAGGGGATGGGTGCAGAGAGAGTGAGAGAGAGGATCCCAAATAGGCTCCAACTTGTCAGTACGGAGACCTACGTGGGGCTTGATCTCATTAACCGTGAAATCATGACCTGATCCGAAATCAAGAGTTGACTGAGCCACACAGGCACCTCTATTGTCTACCCAGAAACTGAGTGTATAAATATCTCTTGTTCCCAGAAGCTCACTGGCAAATAGCTTAATATTGTATGTGTGTGTGTGTATGTGTGCCTGTGTGGGGTGTGGAGTGGAGAGGGTCACAGAGCAGGAAGGTTAAGTTATTCTTGTATTAATAATCCTTAATTTTTTTTTCTTAATGTTTATTTTTGAGAGAGAGAAAGACAGAGGGCAAACTGGGGAGGGGCAGAGAGAGAGAGAGGGAGACATAGAATCCAAAACAGGCTCCAGGCTCTGTCCTGTCAATATAGAGCTTGATGCGGGGCTTGAATTCATGGACTGCGAGATCATGACCTGAGCCAAAGTCAGATGCTTAACCAACTGAGCCACCCAGGTGCCCCTTGTGTTATCAATCCTTATCCTTGGTTTCCAGCTCTCAACCCTTTGCTACTCCTAAAATTACAAATCAGATTAATAATTACTTTTATGACTTCTTTATCTCTCCTATCTGCTTAGAAATAGACTTTTAAAATGCTGAAAGGTTGAACTGCTTCATATCGGGGGCTAGACAAAGGAGAAAAGAGAAATTCTGAGCCTTTTTGTGAAGTCAGACCTAATGTTTCTGTGATTTTACAAAGGTTAAAACCTACAGTCTCTAAGTAACGATGCCGCAGAACATTGTCACCAGACCTCTATCCTGGTCCACTATTCAGTTGTCCCAAAATGTACTAAAACTGGTTAGTATCAGGTACCAATTACTGAAGAAATTTTTTTCATTAAAGAATGGGTAAATAGTTTAGTCTGTCTACTTACAAAAATGTCAGAATGATGGTAAATAGATATAATGTCACTATCTATTATTTAGAACAATCATTCATTTAATTTTGGTGCTGTAGAATATATTTTTTGTTTGTTTTGTGAAGATTTCATTTTCAACCCAATTTTATTTGCATATTTTGTCTCTTCTCCTAGAGAAATAAAACGTTAGTGTTTCTGCATTATTGATTTGTAAAAAATAGTGCTAGCCAGTAGTTCTGCACACTCACCAATGTCCTATGCCCATAATTTTCCTGGACTTCAGGGACCATTTTATGCATTTACCATGCTGTGCTGTTATTCAGCAAAATGCTGTGAAAACATTTGCATAGCATACAGAGACCTAAAGAACCCTGTGTGGTGTTTTTCACTCTGATTGATTTTGGGTGTATAACTCTTCTCCAATGGATAAAAAGCAAGAAAGTAATTTTGTTTAACCAAAGAGCTCTCAATGAAAGTGATCACCTTATTTCCTTATAGGAAAAGAAAGGAGGTCCAGGGGATTTTTTTCAGTGATATCTATTCACTTATTCGCCTACCAAATAAGCTTGTAAAACTCAAGGAATTGATTCTTCCTACTCCCAGTACACACATTTTATTTAAACACACATCAATAGGCCACTCAGAAAAAACAAAACAAAACAAAACAAAACAATATGAATGTAAATATACAAATATGTATATATGTGATCTTTGTCTATATGCATATGCTCATATTTTGCAAAACAGAAATCATGCTGCATATTTAAGTTCAAACATTATAATTTCACTGATCTACATATTATGAACATTTTCATATTTTTCATTAAAATGCCTGCTACAATACAGTTTTACCCTGGAGTTGTATTAAAATTTAGTAAGCTAATCTATTGCCGAACATATATGTTATTTCTAAATTCTCATAATCACAGCAATGTTTCAGTGAATGTTCTTTCATATAAGTGTATTACCTTTCTTAAGAATAAAGTTATAGAATAGAGATTTCTGCGAATGAGTCATTTTATATTTTTCGGCACAGTCACCAGTCTTGGTATTAATATTATATTTGATAAATAATTATCTTTTCAGGGAGGAAATATAATATCAATGTTTTCATTTGAATTATTTTTACTAGATGCAAAGTTCAGTATGGTTAAGTGTTATATATGTTTATTAATTTAAATTTTGTGTACTCATTATCTTTCTCCAGTTTCAACTGGAACATACATTGTTTTATAGAACTTTAAAATGCTTTTCATAATCTGCCAGCTATGGAGCAAATAGTCTGCTTCATATTCCTTTTGCTTTTTATGCTTCTGTTAAATTTTACTTCACACTGAAAACTTCACATGTTGATTTCTATCAACTATTTTTTGATAGTAGATTTTTATTTATATCCAATTTTGAAAGCCCCTTTCTGTCCCAAGACCAGATACATGCATATTATAACTTATATTTTCTGTTGTTTAATTTAACATTTCTTTTATTTTTAATTTTTGCTCCTTTAAAATGTTTGAAATGTACACTGGTATATGACGTAAGGTGGAACTTTTTTTGAAAGCTTTTTTTTCTACGTTTTTCTATCTAATAATTTAAAGGCCCCCTTGATTAATTTCTATTTGTGAATATATGTTTACTTTTTCTATCAAATTAATGTTTTCAGGTTGTACAATTTCATTGGATTTTTAATGGACTATCATTAAATATTTACATTAACTTAACAATTATCTTTAAGTGTCTGTTTTTTTATTGTCAAACTTTTTATATTTCAATAAAATTTATATGAGTATAAGAATTTTCCAGCTATTTTGTTTTTCAAATTTATCTGTATTTTTACATCCAGAATAGAATCTGTAATTTCCATGTATTTTCATACACTATATTATTCTCCACTTATTTTGATACGGAATCTTATTTTTCATTTGTAATTGTTGCCATTGAATATATATATTTTTAAATTATTATCCATCTATATTCTCCTGCAATAAACTAGACTTGATTACATTTAAATATATATATATATATGATATGGATTTAATATTTTTTGAGTGTTCCACATCAATATTGATAAATTTGCTTAGGCTGTAGATTTCATATTATGATAATATTTTACAGGTTTGGTAGCAATTGTGACCATACTAAAAGAAGCTTTCTATTTTTTCTAAGTTGTGCTTATGAAAATATTCCTAATTCCAATTTTAAAATGTAGTCAAATGTTTCTTCAAATGTTGGCATAGTATGTTTTAAAAAATGGCTGATAATCATCACCTTTAATTACAGTGATATTTCTGAAAACTTCCTCTCATTTTATTTTTTCTTCTTCTATTTATTTTTGGGTTTCTCCTTGAGACATTATAAATTGTTGACTTATATTTTATATAAAATGATATACTCTTTTCAGCATTTCTTAGTATAGAATTACACAGAAAACTTGTAATTGAAAATACTGATGGTCCTGCACAGTGCCTATCGGGCCCGTTTGGGGTCCAGAAGCAATATATCCACACCTACTAATGCTTCAGCCCATATAGCAGGTGAGGAGGAAGACAGCCTGCTCAGACTAGAGCCAGGAGCAGGAAAGTGTTGTTTTGTTTATAATGCTACCTAGAGATTTGTAGATTTTAACGGGCCACTTCCAACAAGCAGAACTTGATTTTTTAAAATGAGTTCCATAGCTCATCTCTTCTCTCTTTTTTTAAAAAATTAATTTTATTCTCATTTTTATTACTTCCCTTTGTTCTGTCATTAGAGTAATTAATTAGTTTTCTAAATTAGTGAATCTAATACTCAGTTTTTTAAATGTTTTGTACAGTAGTAGAATATTGATTTTAATGTTTATCTGCTTGCATGGGATGTTTATGCAATATGTTTTGAAATATAGTGTTCATATTAATATTTTCAAAATAGCCGTTTTCTTTGACCTGAATGTTGCAAGAAGATGTTTTTGTGCTTTTGTTAATTTAAATGCTCAAAAAAATTCTTTCTAAATCAATCTATAAATTCTTAATTGATCATAAATTTATTTTTTCTTTTTAAGTGTTTATTTTTGAAAGAGAGAGAGACAGAGCATGAGTGGGGGAGGGACTGAGATAGAGGGAGACACAGAATCTGAAACAGGGCCCAGGCTCTGAGCTGTCAGATGTGGGGCTCGAGCTGGTGAACCACGAGATCATGACCTTGGTGGAAGTCGGACACTTAATTGACTGAGCCACCCAGATGCCCCAAATGTGATAATAATTTTAATTAGGAACTGTTTTTATTTTAATATAAATAAGCCACCTTTACAATGATTAGTCTTCCAAGGGCAAATTCTTCAAAGATGCTGTGTTCAGATTCTCTAAAAAGAAGACAGAAACCCAGGTTTGGATCTGGAAGATTTAATGGAGGGAAAGATCTTTATTTATTTATTTTTTAATATTTTATTTTTAAGTAATCTGTGCACCCAACTAGGAGCTCAAACTTACAGGCCCAAGATCAAGAGTTGTATGCTGTACCAACTGAGCCAGCCAGGCACTGAGGAGAGAAATGCCTTAATTTTTTTTTAATGTTTACTTTTATTTTTGACAGAGAGAGAGAGAGAGAGAGAGAGGGAGAGAGGGAGAGACAGAGCATGAGCGAGGGAAGGGCAGAGAGAGAGGGAGACACAGAATCAGAAGCAGGCTCCAGGCTCTGAGCTGTCAGCACAGAGCCCGACGCTGGGCTCGAACCCACAGACCATGAGGTCATAACCTGAACTGAAGTCGGACGCTCAAACGACTGAGCCACCCAGGCGCCCCAGAAATGCCTTTAAATATTAGAGAGGAAAAAGCTAGTGTTGCTGGAGAGAACCATTAGTCTGTGAGGCAGGTCTGACATAGTAAAGGAAAGTGAGGTAAGAAATAGCAAAAGAGAAGAAACTCAGATTGTAACATAGTTGTATGAACACTTGGGGCAAAAAAAGAGTCCTCAAGCCACAGTCACCCACTGGAAGAATTCTACATCTTGCAGGAAGGGCTTGAATTTGTCCCATTACCATGCTCAGTCATCATTCCCTGGAAGTAGGCTAAGGGAAGTGTGGCCTCAGTAAGCATATGATTACAACTCTCAAAAGGTGGCTGCTGGGAGCTTTTCATGGCCATCATATTCCATCATGCCTTTTGTTGCACAGATCTACTTTTTGTATGTAGATTTATGCAGCAGTCCCTTGGTTTCCATGACCTCTCTTTCTGAAAGACACTTAGAAGAGGGAGGCTAACCAAACAGACTATAGCTTTTTTTGCTACATTTAATTTCTGGGTTGCAACTGGAATTTATTCTTTCCCTCCTACACTACTTACCCGAAATTCTTCTCATCCTCTGTCATGAACTTGTTGTATTTTGGTCACTTGCTTGGTGCTGTGACCTAAAAATTCATTTCTGATG
>NC_064811.1:113567729-113582729 GCF_023721935.1 Panthera uncia | reverse complement strand
AAAAAATTAAAAACGTCAACATAAAACATTACAGTTAGAGAAACAGTTGGCCCTTGAACAGCATGGGTTTGAATTTGCACTGTCCACCTATACATGGATATTTTTCAATCAATACAATATAGCACTGTAAATGTATTTTCTCTTTGTTATGATTTTCTTAATAATGTTTCCTTTTCTCTAGCTTATTTTATTGTAAGAATACTGTATATAATACATGTAATAAACAAAATATGTGTTAACTGTACTGTTCAAGGATCAACTATTCTTGAATTTTGCATATGCTAGTGAAACTTTGGCTTTAAACTGATTAAGAATACTGTACCATTTTTCACTTATGTCTTCCTATGTTTAGTCTCAGCCTCTTCTGTGGTCAAATAGGTCTATTGTCAAAGCTCCAGTTCAGATATCTCAATATTAACAGCTTCTTAATAATCTGAGTAACTAGCAAATATAATATCTTACTGAATGGAAATAATTTGGGCTACTTTCTGAATAATCTGATCTCCGTAATCGAATTCTAGATATCAAGGTATTTTTTTTCCCCATGGGGATTTTCCCCTGTGGACTTCTTGCAGGGACTTGAATAAAGGAGTTTATTTTTTTTTTAAACATGGAAAAGCAAGTTTCCTTTTCTCTTATATGAAATAAATGTTCATTAATTCCTAAATAACCATTTCATTGACATTTGAACCTTAAATTGTTTCTAAGTGTCATTTGTATTCATTAAATGTATCCATATAAGTACTTCAGTTTCCACAAGTCCCCATGATTATAATTCTGCTTAGTACTCTCATGTGAAACAACATACATATATCAATAATTAAAACTTTAAGTTCAAGCTTATTATGGGTTTATATATTCATGAAAATAATTTTTCAAATTCACCAATGCTTCAGTGTTTATGAACAATATGACCCAAAAATGAACAGGAAAATAGGAAATTCACTTCATGATCCAATTTCATCACAACTTGTTGCCTTTATAGCCACTATTTTAGCCCTAAAATGAGGATGCTCAACATACTGGGCATAAGCAAATCTATTAAAATTATTCCATGTAATATCACGGTGCCCTTTTCTGGACCTGGGCTACCGATTCTGCCAAGAGTTTTAGAAAGCTGCTTCAACTTTATTACTATACCATTGTAGATGCTTAACCTGTGCCCCTCACTTTCTTCTTGTACCAACTTCCTTGTGGACTAAGAAGCCATTAACAGTGGAGGTAGAAAGCTGTGTTCATCTTATGAAATTATTTCTGAACTAGCTTCACAAAAACTCTAAAAGCACTCTTCCTTTTTTAAGGAATATTAGTTTCTTTCTTTCCTTCTTCCCTTTCTCCCTCCCTTCTTTCTTTCTTTCCCTCCTGTCTCTTTTTTCCTTTGCTTTTCTTTCATTTTTCATTTCTTTTCTTTGTTTTCTTCTTTCCTTCCTTTCTTTTCCTTCCTTTTCTTCCTTTCTTCCTTTCCTTTCCTTTCCTTTCCTTTCCTTTCCTTCCTCTTTCTTTTCTCTTTTCTTCCCTTTTCTTCCCTTCCCTTCTCTTTCTTTTCTTTTCTTTTCTTTTCTTTTCTTTTCTTTTCTTTCTCCTGATAACATCTTACTGAAAACCTCTTTTCTGAAAGATACAAAAATGTAATACCAGCAACTCATATATAGGAGGCAGTAAAATTTGACATTTAAAAACTATGGTTCTGAATATGGTATTTTATGACTTTGAAGTACTACATGTTACCAAATTCAGGATGCTTTTACATGGAAAGTCAAGAAAACCCATAGAAAAAGTATTCATAATTGTCCCCTCTAGAAAAGACATTCATAATCTACTTTTTTAGCAGAATATTTTCTGGACAAAAAAATTATATTTTTTACAATGCAATAGGTTAGTCATTCACTCAGATATGAAAAGCAGATTATGCAGGCTTTCCCAAGTTGAAGTACAAACACTCTGTTAAGAAAATAAATGGCCACATAGTACACTAAATATGGGATAAAACTCTTCACATATAGCTGACCCAAAGGGTAAATGATCAACCAATGCCCAAAATACATGTTTTTCCATACATACACACACACACACACACACACACACACACACATATAATTATTTTTTAAATTTTTATTTTTATTTATTTATTTTTTTTTTTTTTTGAGAGAGAGAGAGTGTGAGCAGAACATGGGCAGAGAAAGAGGGAGAGAGCGAATCCCAAGCAGGATCTGTGCAGTCAGTGAGGAACCCGACTCAGGGCTCATTCCTACAAACCATGAGACATGACCTGGGCCAAAACCAAGTTTTAGACACTAAACGGACTGAGCCATCCAGGAACCCCCCAAATATGTGTTTTCGTATTGTTCTCCCTGAGTACACCCTAATAGTCAACCATCGTGAACTTACTGTCTATAACATGCTTTAGAGACTACCATTTTACCTTTTCCTGTTCATTACTCCTTCCAATCTGAGTAAACTGTAGGGGACAAAGACACTAAAGGTTTACCTGGAACTGTTGTCCACCCTCCTTCACTGTAGAACCTAAACTTGGAACCATCCTTTACTCCCTCAGTCCTTTTCCCCAAGGCTAAACAAAGGTGACTTTACTGATAGAAAATGTGCTCTCCACTAGGCCCTAATACTGGTTCTGAGCTTTTGGTATTGACTAAGGGGTTGTGGATGGAACTTGGACTTAAGGACAACCATATTCCTTTTAGTGAGGGAAAGGGGAAGAGAATGGACTTGTACTATTGACCCTGCAAATGCAGATGTAATAGGTGGGCCTAATCTCCCTTACTAGTTTTGTAAACCTCTTGAAGGACAGAAAACAAAAACAAACAAAAGAAAAGAAAAGAAACCAAGACTTATGCTTTTTTTAATTTTTAAAAGTAAGCTTCCTACAACTTGAACTAGAAAACTTATTATTCCTGGGCGAGATCTGTCCTGTAGACTTTTTGTGTTAGGTTGATGTACTTTTTCAATTTTATTTGGAATAAATATTTACTATTTGGGAAATTGTACACAATAATCTGGCTTCTCAGGAAAAAAGTAAATCTGAAAAACACAGCACATTCCCAAATGGTGTCTATAAAGAGCAGTTGTTTTTTTGTTTTTTTTTTCTCATCCCAATAGACATTGTGTTGTTTGTCCAGTTTGTCATCATCCAGAGAGTCCCATGTTTTCTCTTGACAACAATTTCAGTGTTTTCAGTCACCTGTCTGGCTTCTAAGGGCATATGACTATGTCATGCACTAAACATGCATGAAATGAATGAGTAATTAAGACATATAAGATAGTGTTAGGTCAGAACTAAAATTATTAAATTTTAATAATTTAATAATTAAATTACTTAATTTAATTAAAATTCATAGGCTATTTTAAAATTCTGACCATCTTAGAATTACTGTTAAAACTCTCCTGTGAAGAGGCATTGATTTTCACAAGTGAACTAGCAGTAACTCTATGTAAGAAGTTTAATCTAATTCTTAAATTTTGTGACAAAATTATCCATAGGCTCATTAGTCTTAAACAACTCCAGAATGTTAAATACTCCTATCTGAGGTTCCTAATCAGATAATCTTTGAAAGAGAAACCTTTGAAAATGTCTGCTTTGTATCTTAAATCAGATCCCTCTACTTTGAATTTCCTAGTTCTCCAAAAGAGAACTTTATGGAATGATGTCATAAATACGTTTTTCCTTTTAAAAATATCTCTTTATCCCATTGGATTACAAATTTTATTGTTAATATCTTTCTTTTCAGAGCCAAATGCTAGGTAATTTATGACAGAGTCATATGCTAGGCACTTTGTTTTGTATGGCTTTATACTTCATATTTCAGTTATTAAGGTGCCTTTGGATGTGCTATGTGATATTTCTTATTACAAATGAAATTTTAGATCACATCATTTTATTTGAAGATGTAGTTTTCTAATAGTGCTATAAAATATGCAATCGTTCTTTAAGGATAGCATTTGTATTATAGTGGTGACTACCAGATAGGAAAGGAAGTGATGCAAAGGGGAGATATTTCAAAATAAATAATAAAGTCATTTTGTTCCATGTGTGGTAAGATAAAAGCAAAGAGGATGCCTCATTTTTATAACTGAAGTTAAACCACTTGTCTCTTATGAACTCCTTCTCTAAAGTCCATTCCCAATGCCAGCAATATACTGATTTCAAATATACTACTGATTTCCGAAGGAAACATCATATTCTAGTTGAATTATAATTGGAGAAGGTAGGCTAAATAGAATTAAAGGCCTATATCTACACATAAGCTGTATTCAGATATCTTGTAAAACCCCAGCTATGCATCATCAGAGGTTGGGTCCCACAATATTAGATTTGAAAGCTATTCATTGCTTATATATGGTAATATTTCATGAAACTCTCTTCTGTATTCTAAGTAGAAAATTTGCTTAATGTGGACAATCCTAAAAATCTCAACGTGCCTCTTCCCATTATGTATTTCCTTTGTCTGTCTAACTGTAGCATTCCCCTCCTGCCTGGACAAGCTGTGGAATAAGCCTGTGCTAATAGCACATTTTCTTGGTTGGGAGCTTCATGCTGCATTGAAGGCACAGCCTGTCAGTGGGTCTCCCCAAAGATACGAGGATGTTATTGATCGGTTTTCCTTCATGTTATCTTTCAATTCTTGATTTGACTTGACTTCTAGTGAATCAGTTAAAAGCTCACTGCTGAGGCATGAGAATTCAGTGACAGCTTTCAGTGCTGTACCCCTTATGAAGAGATTTGGCTGCATGTAAGATACGGTTTAGTTGTCAGGCCTTAGCATGCAGCTGACATCTTAAAATGATCCATAATCTGTTACAGGATTACTCATGTGAGAGATCCTACATGGACTGTACAGCCTGTTGGGATGTCAGTGTCAATACTGTATTCTGTACATAGGTACCTGACAATAAATGGCCTTGTGATTTAGGGGACAAGGCCTAGAAAAATGACACATTCAGAGAGCAAAACAGCTATAAAAATTAGTCTAAAACAAATGACATAACCATCTGCAGACATGCCTTTTCCAGAGAGGTAGTTTACAAATATATTGTGTAGAAGACTTAATGAAATACTTAGTTACCATTGTAAATTAAATTTGGAATATAGAGGAAGATATAATCTAATTACAATTTGTGTGTTTGAATAAAGATGTGCAAATATACTATTACAAAGGTATGGTGGGATAAATGGAACTTATTTTTGTGGTTTCCTAGGTATAACTCTAGGAGATGTAAAATATTTTCAGAGATTCCAATGGCTAGCTATTTAAACTCAACACAGTACTGTTCTGAATTAGTTCAAATAACAGAAATTCGCGTTATGCAGCTTGGGAGATATTGGGATATACTACTAACAATGCACGGTCTTTGGTGTTATCTAGGCAGTAACTAGGGCTGCTTCTAAGTCTACTAGGTAACTGAGGCTTCAGCAACATTTGTGCATGTCTCTATATATAAACAATTAAATTTAAAACTATGTTGCAAAATCCATAAGACTACATCAGCTATAGTAATCTGTCCATGAAGATTCACCCTAATGGTAAGAAAAGAGGCTCTTATGTACTTATCAGCCAACTAGTACACGTGAAGAGTCTTCTTAGTGCCCATGTACCATCTTTTCTCTATTGTCAACTGTGCTATACTTAGTTAATTTCGTGTCTCTCGCAAGATTGCTGTTTCCAATCATGTCATGATTCTTCAGGACCTATTGTATTTAAACAGTATAGATTTGGGGCACCGGGTGGCTCAGTCAGGTAAGCACCTGACTCTTGGTTTCAGATCATGGCATGATTTTGTGGTTCCTGAGTACGACCCCACATGGGGCTCTGCACTGAGTGTGGAGCCTGCTTGGGATTCTCTCTCCCTCTCTCTCTGCCTCTCCCCCAATTAAGCTCTCTCTTGCTCTCTCACTCTCAAAACAAATAAACTTCAAAAATAAATAAACAAAAAAGCTGCATAGATTTGCTAATGTTACTTATGTCATTACTCATTTTGTCTCCCCAGAAGATATGCTTAAGTCCTAATCATTGATGAATGTGACCTTATTTCGAAATAGAGTCTTTATAAATATCCAAACTAAGATAAGGTCATGCTGGATTAAGGTGACCCTAATTTAATGACTTGTGTCCTTATAAGAATAGGAAAATTTGGCCAAAAACACAGTGGAAAGGTCCGTGTAAAAATGGAAGTAGAGACTGGAGTAATATGTCTACAGACCAAGGAATTCCAAGGAGCCAGCAACAACCAGTAGCTAATAAAGAGGTTTGGAACTAATTCTCCCTCTGAGACTCCAGAAGAAACCAACCCTGTTAACACCTGAATTTGGAACTTCTGGCCTCCAGAAAGAAGTATGAGAGAATAAATTCCTGTTGTTTGAAACCACACACTTTGGGGTAATTTGTTATGGGAGGCCTAGCTCCATCATCTAACAGGTCACCCATGGATACTGGCTTTCAATGATCCTCTTAAAGATTACCACTGTGATTCATTAATGATGACAGCAAATGTAAGTCTTACCCAGAATATACAGGAAACAGTGGGTAATTCATGTTTTGTCATGTTAAATTTACAATTTGGAATTTTATAGCAAAAATATAGAACAGCACATCTTCCAACCGGGTCTTCTCTTGAACTCTCAGAATCATTCTCTTGAACTCTCATAATCATTCCTATAAGATGATCTCTTTCAATATTGCTGGTACCCCTGACTTTCTTTAGTGAGGATATTAGGCAAAGGACCTGTCGATGAAATATGAAGTTAAGTCCAAATTGCAAAAGGAATGTCATTTTCTTTTTGACCATGGCTTAAGACTAACCCAGGAGAACACAATGTCACCACATCAATTGGAGGCAATGGAGGCTATCAGTTGGAAGGACCCTTGAGTGTTGCAGAGTAACAATTGCAAACCTCTTGCAGAAGATACACATAGTCACCCCTGCACAACTGAAAAATATGTGATACAGAATCTGCAGAAGTATGGGGTGAATACTCTAAGTGCCAAAAATAGGGGCTGCACAGGATAAAAGATATGTTTATCCACAGGGGTGTTAAACTAAAAGTGACCCATGTCTTTGGTAAATAGCAAGAGCTTTATACCTCCCAGGTCTAAGGTAGGTACCAAAAGTAATATTGTAAGAAATGTTTGTTTGTTGTCAATATTACCTAGTGTTCATTTACCCTCTTCTTGATTCTAACAGATAGCATAGTGCTCAAATGTCTACTGGAGACTGTACTCTCAGCTCTAGGGTTGCAACTTGTTGGTCTAAGGATAAACCAACTCCAGGAAATTGGTTCTATCATGCAATACTACGTATTTTTAGCCAGTTTTCTTTTTTTTTAATTTTCTTTTTTTATTTTTTAAAATTTACATCCAAATTAGTTAGCATATAGTGCAACAATGATTTCAGGAGTAGATTCCTTAGTGCCCCTTACCCATTTAGCACATCACCCCTCCCACAACCATTCCAATAACCCTCAGTTTGTTCTCCACATTTATGAATCTCTTCTGTTTTGTCCCCCTCCCTGTTTTATATTACTTTTCTTTCCCTTCCCTTATGTTCATCTGTTTTGTCTCTCAAAGTCCTCATATGGGTGAAGTCATATGATTTTTGTCTTTCTCTGACTGACTAATTTCACTTAGCATAATACCCTACAGTTCCATCCACATAGTTGCAAATGGCAAGATTTCATTCTTTTTGATTGCTAATACTGCATTGTATATATATACCATATCTTCTTTATCCATTCATCCATCGATGGACATTTGGGCTCTTTACATACTTTGGCTATTGTTGATAGTGCTGCTACAAACATGGGGGTGCATGTGTCCCTTCGAAACAGCACACCTGTATCCCGTGGATAAATGCCTAGTAGTACAATTGCTGGGCCATAAGGTAGTTCTATTTTCAGTTTTTTGAGGAACCTCCATACTGTTTTCCAGAGTGGCTGCACCAGCTTGCATTATGACCAACAGTGCAAAAAAGAACCTCTTTCTCCACATCCTCACCAAGATCGGTTGATGCCTGGGTTGTTAACATTAGCCATTCTGACAGGTGTAAGGTGGTATCTCATTGTGGTTTTGATTTGTATTTCCCTGATGATAAGTGATGTTGAGCATTTTTTCATGTGTCGGTTGGCCATCTGGATGTCTTCCTAGGAGAAGTGTCTATTCATGTCTTTTGCCCATTTCTTCACTGGATTATTTGTGTTTTGGGTGTTGAGTTTGATAAGTTCTTTATAGATTTTGGAAACTAACCCTTTATCTGATATGTCATTTGCAAATATCTTCTTCCATTCTGTCGGTTGCCTTTTAGTTTTGCTGATTGTTTCCTTCGCTGTACAGAAGCGTTTTATTTTGATGAGGTTCCAATAGTTCATTTTTGCTTTTGTTTGCCTTGCCTCTGGAGATGTGTTGAGTAAGAAGTTGCTGCGGCCAAGATCAAAGAGGTTTTTGCCTGCTTTCTCCTCGAGGATTTTGATGGCTTCCTGTCTTACATTGAGGTCTTTCCTCCATTTTGAGTTTATTTTTGTGTCTGGTGTAAAAAAGTGGTCCAGGTTCATTCTTTTGGATGTTGCTGTCCAGTTTTCCCAGCACCACTTGCTGAAGAGACTGTCTTTATTCCATTGGATAGTCTTTCCTGCTTTGTCAAAGATTCTTTGGCCATACATTTTTGGGTCCATTTCTGGGTTCTCTATTCTGTTCCATTGATCTGAGTGTCTGTTCTTGTGCCAGCACCATACTGTGTTGATGATTACAGCTTTGTAGTATAGCTTGAAGTCTGGGATTGTGATGCCTCCTGCTTTGGTTTTCTTTTTCAAGATTGCTTTGGCTATTTGGGGTCTTTTCTGGTTCCATACAAATTTTAGGATTATTTGTTCTAGCCCTGTGAAGAATGCTGGTGTTACTTTGATAGGGATTGCATTGAATATGTAGATTGTTTTGGGTAGTATCGACATTTTAACAATATTTGTTCTTCCTATCCAGGAGCATCGAATCTTATTCCATTTTTTTTTTTTGTGTGTGTTCTCTTCAATTTCTTTCATAAGTTTTCTATAATTTTCAGCATATAGATTTTTCACCTCTTTGGTTAGATTTATTCCCAGGTATTTTATCATTTTTCTTTTGTGCAACTGTAAGTGGGATTAATTCCTTGATTTCTCTTTCTGTCGCTTTATTGTTGGTGTATAGGAATGCAATTGATTTCTGTGCGTTGATTTTATATCTGGCAACTCTGCTGAATTCATGAATCAATTCTAGCAGTTTTTTGGTGGAATCTTTAGGGTTTTCCATATAGAGTATCATGTCATCTGTAAAGAATGAACGTTTGACCTTCTCCTGGCCAATTTGGATGCCTTTTATTTCTTTGTGTTGTCTGACTGCAAAAGCTAAGACTTCCAATACTATCTTGAATAACAGTGGTGAGAGTGGACATCCTTGTCTTGTTCCTGACCTTATGGGGAAAGCTTTCAGTTTTTCCCCATTGAGGAGGATATTAGTGTTGGGTTGCTTATATATGGCTTTTATGATCTCGAGGTATGCTCCTTTCTCCCTACTTTCTTGAGGGTTTTTATCAAGAAACAATGCTGTATTTTGTCAAATGCTTTCTCTGCATCTATTGAGAGGATTATATGGTTCTTGTCCTTTCTTTTCTTGATATGATGAATCACATTGATTTGCGGATATTGAACTAGCCCTGCATCCCAGGTATAAATCCTACTTGGTCGTGGTGAATAATTTTTTTTTTAATATATTGTTGGATCTAGTTGGCTAATACCTTGTTGAGTATTTTTGCATCCATGTTCATCAGGGAAATTGGTCTATAGTTCTCCTTTTTAGTGGGGTCTTTGTCTGGTTTTGAATCAAGGTAATGCTTGCTTCATAGAGAGAGTTTGGAAGTTTTCCTTCCATTTCTATTTTTTGGAACACCTTCAAGAGAATAGGTGTTAATTCTTCCTTAAATGTTTGGTACAATTGCCCTGGGAAGCCTTCTGGCCCTGGACTCTTGTTTTATGGCCGATTTCTGATTACTAATTCTATTTCCTTACTGATTATGGGTCTGTTCAAATAATCTGTTTCTTCCTGTTTCAGTTTTGGTAGGGTTTATGTTTCTAGGAATTTGTCAATTTCTTCCAGATTGTCCATTTTATTGGCATATAATTGCTCATAATATTCTCTTATTATTGTTTTTATTTCTGCTGTGTTGGTTGTGATCTCTCCTCTTTCATACTTGATTTTATTTATTTGGGTCCTTTCCTTTTTCTTCTTGATCAAACTGGCTAGTGGTTTCCCAATTTTGTTAATTCATTCAAAGAACAAGCTTTGGTTCCATTGATCTGTTCTACTGTTGTTTTGGGTTTTGATAGCATTAATTTCTGCTCTGATCTTTATTATTTCCTGTTGTCTGCTGGTATTGGGTTTAATTTGCTGTTCTTTTTCCAGCTCCTTAAGTCATAAGGTTAGGTTGTGTATCTGAGATCTTTCTTCCTTCTTAGGAAGGCCTGGATTGCTATACACTTCCCTCTTATAACTGCCTTTGCTGCATCCCAGAGATTTTAGTTTGTGGTGTTATCAGTTTCATTGACTTCCATATACTTTTTAATTTCCTCTTTAACTGCTTGGTTAGCCCATTCATTCTTTAGTAGGATGTTTTTCAGTCTCCAAATATTTGTTACCTTTTCAAATTTTTTCTTGTGGTTGATTTTGAGTTTCATAGCATTGTGGTGACAATATGCACTGTATGATCACCATCTTTTTGTACTTACGTAGGCCTGATTTGTGTCCCAGTATATGGTTTATTCTGGAGAATGTTCCAGGTGCACTGGAGAAGAATGTATATTCTAGTGCTTTAGGATGAAGTGTTCTGAATATATCTGTTAAGTCCATCTGGGCCAGTGTGTCATTCAAAGGCATTGTTTCCTTGTTGATTTTCTGTTTAGATGATCTGTCCATTGCTGTGAGCTGGGTGTTGAAGTCTCCTACTATTATGGTATTGCTATCAATGAGTTTCTTTATGTTTGTGATTAATTGATTTATATATTTGGGTACTCCCACATTTGGCACATAAATGTTTACAATTGTTAGGTCTTCTTGGTGGAAAGACCCCTTGATTATGATATAATGCCCTTCTGTATCTCTTGATACAGTCTTTATTTTAAAGTTTAGAATGTCTGATGTAAGAATGGCTATTCAGACTTTCTTTTGTTGACCATTAGTATGATGGATGGTCCTCCATCCCCTTTCTTTAAAACTTGTGGTGTCTTTAGGTCTAAAGTGGGTCTCTAATAAACAGCATATAGATAGATCTTATTTTCTTATCCATTCTGTTACCCTATGTCTTTTGATTGGAGCATTGAGTTCATTGATTTTAAAGTGAGTACTGAAAGATATGAATTTATTGACATTATGATGCTTATAGAGTTGGAGTTCCTGGTGGTGTTCTCTGGTCCTTTCTAATCTTTTGTTGCTTTTGGTATTTATTTATTTACATATATATATATATATTTTTTTTTTTTTCCCATCTTTTCTCCCCTCAGAGAGTCCCCCTTAAAATTTCTTCCATGGCTGGTTTAGTGGTCACAAACTCCTTTGATTTTTGTTTGTCTGAGAAACTTTTAATCTCTCTTTCTATTTTGAATGACAGCCTTGCTGGATAAAGAATTTTTGGATGTATATTTTTCTGATTCACCACACTGAATATATCCTGCCACTCTTTTCTGAGCTGCCAAGTTTCTGTGGATAGGTCTTGTATAAAACTGATGTGTCTTCCCTTATAGGTTAGGGACTTTTTTTCCCTTGCTACTTTCATGATTCTCTCCTTGCCTAACTATTTTGTGAATTTGACTATGATATGCCTTGTTGATGGTCGTTTTTTGTTGAATCTAATGGGAGTTCTCTGTGCTTCCTGGATTTTGATGTCTGTTTCTGTCCCCAGGTTAGGAAAGTTTTCCACTATGTTTTTTTCACATAACCCTTCTACCCCTATTTTTGTCTCTTCCTCTTCTGGGACCCCCATGATTCTGATGTTGTCCCTTTTTAATGAGTCAATGATTTCTTTAATTCTTAAATCGTGCCCTTTTGCCTTCATCTCCTTTTTTTTTTTTTTCTGCTTCATTATTCTCTGTAAGTTTGTCCTCTATATCGCTGATTCTCTGTTCTGCCTCATATATCCTTGCTGCTGCTGCATCCATCTGTGACTGCAGGTCAGTTATAACATTTTAAATCTCATTCTGGCTATTTTTTACTTCTTTTATCTCTGCGTAAAGGGGTTCTAATCTATTTTCTACTCCAGCTAGTATTCTATTTATCTTGATTCTAAATTCCAGTTCATACATCTTGCTTGTATCTGTGTTGGTTAAATCCCTGGCTGTCGTTTCTTCATGCACTTCCTTTTGGGATGAATTCCTTTGTTTTGCCATTTTGAAGGGAGAAAAGGAAGTAATGAGGTAGAAAAATTAAAATTAAAAAAAAATAAGTAAAAAATATTAAAATTAAAAAATTAAAAAAATACACACAGAAAAAAATCGAATAAATGGTGCTAGATCCTAGGTGTGTTTTGTCTGGGTGTTGAAAGTGGTTTGACAGATTAGGGAAAAAGGGGGGGAGGAAAAAAAAGGAAATCATTTGAGAATTTGAAAAAAATGAATACATTGAAGTAGACTAAAATGAGATGAGGGGAGAAAAATAGAATTTGAGAAAAATATACACAAAAGTAAAGCATATGGTAGAAAAAATAAAGAAAATATTTTTAATAAAAATTAAAAATTAATATGAATTTTTTCTTTTTCTTTATTCAAGAAAAAAAGACATGAAAAAGAGAAAAAAATAAAAAGAAATAAATAAAAAGGAAATCTTTTGAAAATTTGAAAAAGTGAATACACTGTAGTAGACTAAAATAAAATGATGGATGTAAAATAGAATTTGAAAAAAATTTACATAAAAGCAAAAAATGCAGTAAAAAAATTACAGAAATATTTTTAATAGAAATTGAAAGTAAAAATGAAGTTTTTCTCTTTCTGCATTCAAGAAAAAGAAATGAAAAAGAGAAAAAAAAAGAAAGAAAATTGAATAGATGGACCTGCTTATATATTGAAGTAGGAATGAAATTACTTCGTTTTCCCCTAGAAGTCAGTCTGTGTAGTGTTTTATAGTCCATAAACTAAGCCAGCAGTGAGACTTGTGTTCTTGAAGAGCGAGGTTGGCCCAGTTGGGTGGAGCTCAGTGTAACGGCTCCGCTCTCCACCAGATGGCGCTGCTAGGCCACTGGGGTGGAGTGTTGCGGTGCTAGTAGGTGCCTATGCCCATGGGTGGGACCGGTGAAAATGAGGCCACCCAGCTACCCAGTCTGTTATCCTGGATCAGTAATCGAGCACCTGTCCTCTGTCTTTAGCTTTCATCCACTCCCCACTTTTTCACTCTCTGTGACCAGGCCCCAGGCAGTACCTCTCTCCTGAGTTTTGTCTCAGATGCGGCTGTTTTCCCTGGCCCCTTACTTCTGAAGGACTGCGGCTTTGGCCCGTTCCGCCCCTCTGTGGGAGGGTCTCACTGAGCAATGGCTGAATGCCAGCTGCACCCAGGAACCTTTGCTGGACCCTGCTGCTGCCGGTGCCCCGAGACTGAGGCCGGGTGCCAGCCCGCCCCGGAAAAAGTTCGCAAGATAGTGTAGCAGCAGTATTTCAGGGATTATGGAAAATCACAACACACATCTGGCACCAGGCTTCACTCGTAATGACCTTGTTCCAGCACCAGGGAATGTGACTGTTCTCTGGGTTCTGCTGTGACCAGGCGGCTTCAACAGTCTCTACCAAATGTCCTTCCAGCAGTGGAACTGCTTTTCCCTGTGTGGCCCGAGGACCTCCCGGACCCCACTATGTTCCTGAGGATTCACATTTCCCACCAGAGCACCGCCAGGTATTGAGCTGTGGAGTTGCAGCCTTTGCGCTCCCCTTGTTTACAGTCTTAATGGGATTTAAACTCTCCTTTCTCCTTACTCCCTTTTTAGTTTAGTCCCTGTGGCTATTTCCAATTTTCCACTTTCTCTCCAGCTGCTTTTGGGGAGGGGTGCTTTTCCTATATTCTCCCCACCCCCCTACCCCCCAGTCTCCGTCCTCTCTCCGCTTGCAAAAGTACCTCCCTTCCTGTGCCTTCTGGCTTCCGAAGTTCACCTCTCCGCACCAGGTACTTGCTGAATTATGTGGTTCAGGTTGTGCAGATTGTTGTGTTAATCCTCCAGTTTTCTAGGTGTGTAGAATGGTTTAGTGTTGTTCTGGCTGTATTTCATGGACACGAGAAACACAAAAAACTTCCATGTTGTTCTACCATCTTGGCTTCTCAATTTTAGCCAGTTTTATCAAAGTACCTTCTTGTTAAATGTAAACAAGGCCCTGGTTGTTACTGGTAACCATCCTATCCTAGATCCTTAAAGAAAAATTGCTTTATAAAAAAAATTGACAATTTAGGAAGGAGAACAGAAAGAGAACTTCAATTTTAAATTTATTTTTTTTAATGTTTATTTATTTTTGAGACAGAGAGAGATAGAGCATGAATGGGGGAGGGTCAGAGAGAGAGGGAGACACAGAATCCAAAGCAGGCTCCAGGCTCTGAGCTGTCAGCACAGAGCCCCACACGGGGCTGGAACTCACAGACCGTGAGATCATGACCTGAGCCGAAGTCGGAAGCTCAGCCGACTGAGCCACCCAGGCGCCCGAGAACTTCGATTTTAAATGATGAAGTTGGACTTCTGAATGAATCAATATAAAGCCAACACTAGCTCTGTATTTTCATCTCCCTATTTATTCCAAGTAGAGGTTTTTTTTTGTTGTTAGTACAAATTTATCTAATTGATAACCCCATGAAGGGGAGTTGATAACCCCATTAGGAGAAAGATGACCAGTTAAAATATTATTGCCTTTATTTGGGCAATATTTATTAAGGGTTTAGATTACATAATGGAAAAATATGGTATAGGAAAAATTGTTATATATTATATTATATTATATTATATTAT
>NC_064811.1:113501289-113562729 GCF_023721935.1 Panthera uncia | reverse complement strand
TATTATAAAACTCGATATAATACCGATATAAACTCGAGTTTAGCGAGTTTATCGATATAAACTCGATATAAAACTCGATACTTTACAATGATCTGTAATCTGTTACAGAATTACTCATGTGAGAGCTCATACATGGACTGTATGGCCTATTGTAATGTCCATGTCAATACTATACATGGTATATACGTTTACAACAACATATTTATTGTGATTTAGAGACCAAGATCTAAAAATGACACTTTCAGAGAGCAAACCTATTGTAAAATTTAGACTAAATGAATGCTATAACAATCTGCCATCAAAAACAATAGTGCTTACCTTTGTTGTTTGTCACCGTGTAAGACACTTCCATCATTTCATATTCATTTTTAACTGTGAAATACTATCTGGCAAAGGCATTGTTAACTCCATTTTGCAGATGAGGAATCTGAGACTTACTGAGTTCAGGCAAGGTGCAAAAATAACGTACCTAATAACTGAGAGAGCTCAAATGTAATCCCAAATCTGGTTTCTAAAGACCACATCCTTTTATTCCTGGAATGTTTTGAGGAAAGACATACATAAGATCCAACGATTAGCTTTGTAAATATGGCTAATCGTTTCAAGCATTATATTTTGTCTTTTAATTGTCATAGGTGGTTTTTGTTATTTGGGTTTTTTGTTCGTTTGTTTTTGTTTTTGTTTTTGTTTTGATCACCAGCCTCATAATCTGCAGCACACATATACTAAGCACCAGTTGAGAGCAAGGGCATAAAGTTAATTATTCGTCCACTTGGTTCTTGACACTTTGACTCTGAAAAAAGGGCCAGAACAGAGTTAATGCAAACATCTGGTAACCTCAAAATCAAATGGAATGTTCTAGTCTCATTTATCAAAACATGGATTTCCTGAATTACACAGAAATTAAATGCTGAAGTAACTAAACTCCAAACTAGCATTTTTTCCTAACTTTATAAAATTTATCAGTGTTTTGGATGGTTTTAGTAAAATGCTGTGTGTGTGCATGTGTGTGTGTGTGTGTTTGTGTGTGTGTGTGTGTGTGTATACATGAGTGTGAGACAGAGAGACAGGGATAGAGACAGAGATTGGCCTAACCAAAGAACTGTCTTATGCAGCAGAGAGCAGCTATAATACTGACTATACCACATTGGCTTTTTTTATATTCTTGCAGTGGTTGCTAAACCATCTGTATCTCCCCAGTCCTGAGGTCTCTTGCACTATTTCACTTTAACACATGGAATTGCCTTTATGTCCTCGGACATGAGACTCAAGGATTTTTTTAAGTTTTTTTTTCAGTTTTTATTTCTAGTTTGCTTTTTTTCTTTAATTTTTTTTAATGTTTATTTATGTTTGAGAGACAGAATGTGAGCAGGTGAAGGGCAGAGAGAGAGGGAGACACAGAATCTGAAGCAGGCTCCAGGGTCTGAGCTGTCAGCCCAGAGCCTGGTGCGGGGCTCAAATTCAAGGACCGTGAGATCATGACCTGAGCGAATTCGGACGCCCAACCAACTAAGCCACCGAGGCGCCCCTAGTTTGCTTTTTATTTAAAGTTTAGTTAGGGGTGCCTCGGTGGCTCAGTCGATTAAGCGTCTGACTTCAGCTCAGGTCATGATCTTACGGTCCGTGAGTTCGAGCCACACATCGGGCTCTGGGCTGACAGCTCAGAGCCTGGAGCCTGCTTCAGATTCTGTGTCTCCCTCTCTCTGACCCTCCCCCAGTCATGCTCTGTCTCTCTCTGTCTCAAAAATAAATATACATTTAAAAAAATTTATATTTTAGTTTGTTAACATACAGTGCAACATTGGTTTCAGGAGTAGAATTCAGTGGTTCATCATTTACATACAACACCCACTTCTCATCATAACAAGTGCCTTCCTTATTCCTTCATCCATCTAGCCCATCAAGGCTCAATGATTAAAGATATGACTATTAATCTAGGACCTTAATCCACCCCCTTGCACCTTCAGTATTTCCAGATTCAGAAAGTAGTGGTTGCTTTCTTCTCTGTGAACTGTCTTCATATAGCATGTAAATTTCTCTAGAAATCCCCCTTCCTCCAATGAGCAAACTGTTTTCTGTTATCCAGAGCAGGGGCTTTTCTAAAGAGCCAGATGTTAAATATATTAGGCTTTATGGGCCAGATGTTCTCTGTCATGACTATTCAACTATGCCATTGTAGTGGGAAAGCAACCATAGAAAATATGAATGGATAAGTCTGTGTTCTAATAAAACTTTATTTACAAAAGCATGTGGCCAATGAATTTGTCCCATAGGTTGTAGTTTTAGGGTATCACAATATTATTTGTCTTCTTTTATGATAAGTATATTCAGCTTTGACTTACTTTGGAATAAAATTTCAGGAAAAAAAACAAGAAATCAAATTATCCTGACATAAAATATTCAGGCAAAAAATTATTCTGAAATATATACACACATATATATAATTTTTTATATATAATTATATACATATAATTTTTCTATTGACTAATTATTCAAACTGACTTGCAAAC
The DNA here is from genome assembly GCF_023721935.1 of Panthera uncia. Taxonomy (NCBI): domain Eukaryota; kingdom Metazoa; phylum Chordata; class Mammalia; order Carnivora; family Felidae; genus Panthera; species Panthera uncia. The sequence goes on along the minus strand of NC_064811.1, from coordinate 113,560,219 downwards.
ACTATCCTCTTTATATTCTTTCTACCCCTTCTCTATATACACAGAGAATAGCACACACACCAATCTATTATGGATTGCCGTCTCAACCGGTTTACTTCACAACCATCCCCATGATGATATAATATTCAGTTTATGCTGTTGTGTCCTTCTTTCTACCATTTCTACCTAGAAATGCCCACCTAGACTTTACCTACCCAAAAGCTGCCCATACTTCAACAATTATGGGTGTAGCATTAGAATGAGAATGACTAATTGTTTTGCTGAGTACTGTAATCCTTAATGTTATTTATCTTAATATGACATTTATTGTCTGTGACTATTTATTCTGTGTGTATATGCATATATGTGTCTGTTTTAATACCAGTCTAGGATGTGAGGATTCAAAAATGAATAAGAAGTCTCAAATTCCTGCCCATGTGGAGTTTATATGCTGGTAGAAGAGACCATCATTTGAGCACTTACTTATTTCCTTATACCCTCTTGTTTTTACTAAAAAACATTGTGTGGGGGCATCTGGGTGGGTCAGTTGATTAAGCATTTGACTCTAGATCTCAACTCAGGTTTTGATTTCAGGATCGTGAGTTCAAGCCCCTCATTCAGCTCCATGCTGGACATGAAATCTACTTATATATAGTGTGGTATAGCATTCCTTCTCATTAAAATTACAATGTACATGAAGGTAGAAACCTGTTCTGTTTTGTACACATCTCACAATAACTACTTGGTGTTTTTATTGCCATCACTTAAAAAGAAAATGGTGATAAAATTAAAAGGTGGAATTTCTTTTTAAAATTGCCTCTATTTAAAATTTTAGATATTATAATTTGCCACATTTGTCTAACTTTTTTGTTTGTAAGAACACCTTGAGTTTTACAACTGCAAGTTACTCCTTTAGTTTCCCCAAAAGTTTGAGTTTCAATGAAGAATAACTACATTGACCCTGAAGTAAGAGAGCAATGGCACAGGTTGAGTGAAAGGTCAATAAGCTGAGAGAAAAGATGTGTGGGATGATTGAAAAGCTTTCTCTTTTAACTTGCTGGTTTTCTGTTAGTTGGGGGGTGGGGAGTCTTTTTGTGATGAAACTATTGCTGATCCAGAAAAAAAGAAGACAGAGAGAGACGTGGAGAGTGATATGATAAAAGCCTTCTTTTCTTGATTTCTTGCCTCCATAATGTGACAAAAATATTCAAAATGAAAATACATAACCATAGATTAAATGTGGGTCACTGACAAGAAGATTCACTACTCCGTCTCTTTAAAACTCAGTTGTCTAATTGTGAATTAGATTTTCAATTTCCAAATCAAGTGAAAAAATGTGTCAGAATTATGTATAGGTGGGAAAGGGCACAATTCTAAATGACATGAATTGAATATTATTACAAAAATATATTTCTCACTTTGTCTTATGATTATTTTGACATAAGACTACTTCCTGATTTGCATTAAACATAATGATGATGGCATGAGCCCAATATTTAATTAAGACCTATCTTCTAATAACTAATGGTTGAATTTGACACTTTTCTGCTATATCCTAACATGTGAAGGTTTTGGCTGAAATCCAGTTATCACAGCTGTTCCTATATGATCACTTCTTTGAGAAAACCATTTTTCCCACCTCTAAATACCTATTTTTAAATGTAATTTTGCTGTGAGAACTTCTTTTATCCTTTCTTACACATAAATACTTTCCTTTTGGGGAAATTCTTAACATTGGTTACTAACTGCTGTTCACAACTATTACTCATCTGTGATATCATTATTAAGCAAGTCACCAAAAACTATCCAAGGTCAAGTGTTCCAGAGAGGGTAGTCTTCTATTGTTAGAAGATTAAAGTAGGGAAACTTCTAGACCAAAAAAAATAACATATATCAGGAATATGTCCTAAAATGATTAAATTGGCATAAACATATTAAATTCATGTTTTTTAGCATTTTGTATCCTTTACTCTTATAGACAAGAGACAAATTTTATATTGGATATAAAAGCAAACCTGTATTATCCTGAATGTGTGTTTTCTTTTTAAAATGAGTAGGTAGGGGGAGGAGTTAAGATGGCTGAGTAGGAAGGGTCCCTGGGCTTGTCTTGTCCCTTGAACACAGTTAGAGATCAACATCAAATCATTTTGAACACTTAGGAAATGATCTGATGATTAAGAGAACAATCTGCATAATTTGAGGCAAAGAACGTAGCAAGTATGCTGTAGTGAGAGGGGAATTGGGGGAAAGAAAAGCTGTGGTGTTCCAAGGGGTGGAGCCCTATTCTTGGAAATAAATAAAGAAGGGGGGAGAGAGGTGTGTCAGGGTCACACAAGAAAAGCATTTCCCCAAAACGATTAACAGAGGAGGCATGAAACAGACTATCACGTTTTTGCAAACAGTAGAGCTGAAATTCTGAGTGTTTGACAGTCTGTGCAATTTGCTGGAGTAGATCCGGGCATGTGGCAGTGTTCCTGGGGAGAAGAAGGGGAGACCCAGGAGTGGACAGCAGACAGTGTGGTTTGGTGACACTGGGAGAGAATGTTCCTTTTCCTGGAGTATATTTGGAAGAGGGTGTATTTCCTCTCCGAATTCTGAAGACCCATCTAGCACCTTTGAGTGGCTTTTCAATAGCAGGGCACAGAGCCACGTGCAGAGGGTGGATAAAGTGGTCTCAGCTTTTTGCTGTGCTTCACCATAAGCTCCATCTATCCAGACACCTGCTCAGTCCTGTGACTGCTTTTCTGGGACAGAAAGGCACCAGGTGTAGTGCTGTGAGTCTGTCTTCTAGAGAGAAGGAAGCAGGTCCATGCCTTGCCAGGTCTTTTAAGATTTGGAGTTTGAATTCTAGTCATGCACCAAAGATAAAACACATGAGACCGGGTGTGTCATTGGCCCTGGGAAACAGAAGGGATCTGATGGAAACCTGGGACAAACGAGGAGAGATTGTTTGCTTGTCTGTGAGGGCCACCTGAACAGGGGCGGGCACCAGCTTCCCTCCCTGGGGATGAGACAATGAGATGATGTCATCTTCCATCACCTGCCAGCCTGGTGGGACTTCAGGGAGCAACACAGTGCCCCGTCCCCTAAGCTGGAGTCACTTACACCAAAACCTGCCCCCCTATGCCCTGCAGGGACACCTTTACAAGGGCAGGTCTTGATTGTGAGGCAGAACAGTGGACCTCTTCCACAGAGAATTAACACACTCTCCCTGTATGCACCAAGTCTACTGATCATAGAGTGCTCCAAAGCATCAGCTTCAGCTCTGGTGAAAATAAGACCAGGGTCTTTTCTGGTTTTTTTGTTTGTTTTTAATCAGGCTTATGGGTTTTTTGTTGTTGTTGTTGTTGTTGTTGTTATTTTTCATTTGTTTGTTTTTCATTTTCTTTTCTCATTTTTTTGGATCAGGCTTCTTTCCTGAAAGCAGCTAGGGACAAAAGGTCCTTAACCTACAAGGGTAGACACAAAAGGTTAGCTGCAGACTTGTCCACAAAAACTAGACAGGCCAAAAGAGACTGGCATGACATTCATCATGCTAAATGGGAAAAATATGCAGCCAAGAATATTATCCAGCAAGGATGTCATTCTGAATAGAAAGAGAGAGAAAGAATTTCCAACACAAGCAGAAAGTAAAAAAAAGTTCATGAACACTAAACCAGCTCAAGAATTATTAAAGGGGACTCTTTGAGTAGGAGATATCAACAGCAACAGACTACAAAGGAATAGAAACTATCTACAGGAACAGTGATTTTACAGGTAATACAATGGCACTAATTTATATCTATGAATAATTAAGTATAAATAGAGTAAATGCTCCAATAAAAAGACATAAGACATCAAAATGGGTTAAAAACATACCCATATATATGCTGCTTACAAGAGATTCATTGTAGACATCAAAACACCACTGAATTGAAAATTAGGGGGTGGAGAACAATTTATCATACTAATGGACATCAAAAGAAAGCTGGAGTAGCCATATTTATATCAGAAAAACTAGTTTTAAGCCAAATACTATAAAAAGAGGTGAAGAAGGGCACAACATGGTGGTCTATCCAACAAGAAGGTATAAAAGTTGTAAATATTTATGCCCCAACAATAATAATAGGGGATTTTAACACCCCACTTAATGCAATGGACAGATCATCAAAGCAGAAAATCAACAAGGAAATGATGGCTTTGAATGACACAATGGACCAGATGGACTTAAAAAATATATTCAGAGCATCTTCCCTTAAAGCAGCAGGATACACACTCTTTTTGAGTGCCTATGGAACATTCACCAGAATAGATCACATACTGAGTCACAAATCAGGCCTCAGCAAGTAGAAAGGACTGAGCTGACTGAGATCATATCATGTGTATTTTCAAATCACAATACTATGAAACTTGAAGTCAACCACAAGAAAAAAAAAATTGGAAACACTACCAATACATCAGGGTTAAAGAACATCTGGTTAAAGATGAATGGATTAACCATGAAATAAAAAAAAATAATTAAAAAAATACATGGAAGCCAATGAAAATGAAAACACAACAGTTCAAAACCTTTGGGATGCAGCAAAGATAGTCATAAGAGGGAAATATATAGTAATTCAGGCCTTATTCGCAGGAAGAAAATTCTCAAATATACATTCTAACCTTACACCTAAAGGAGCTGGGGTAAAGAACAGCAAATAGGCCCAAAAACATCAGAAGGGAAATAATAAAGATTAGAACAGAAATCAATGATATTGAAATTAAAAAAGAAAAAAAACCAGAACACATCAACACAACTAAGAACTAGTTCTTTGAAAAAAATAATTATAATTGATAAACTCCTAGCAGACTTATCAAAAAGAAAAGAGAAATTTATTTATGAATTATTTATAAATAAAATGACAAATGAAAGAGGAGAGATCACAACCAGCACCACAGAAACCCAAACAATACTAACAGAATATTATGAGTGATTATATGCCAACAAGTTGGACAATCTGGAAGAAATAAATCAATTTTTAGAATCATATAAACTACCAAAACTGAAATAGGAATAAATAGAAAATTTGAACAGACCCATAACCAGTAAAGAAATTGAATCAGTAATCAAAAATCTCCCAACAAACCAGAGTCCAGGGCCAGATGTCTTCCCAGGAGAATTCTACCAAACATTTAAAAAATAATTAATACCTATTCTTTTGAAACTGTTCTAAAAAACTAGAAATAGAGGGAAAACTTCCAAATCCATCCTATGATGCCAGTATTTCCTTGATTCCAAAACTAGACAAAGATAACACTAAAAGGAGAATTAGAGGCCAATATCCCTGATGAATATGGATGCAAAAATTCTCAATAAAATACTAGCAAATCCAATCCAATGGTACGTTAAAAGAATTATTCACCCCAATCAAGTGGGTTTATTCCTGGGATGTAGGGCTGGTTCAATATCCACAAATCAGCCAATGTGATATACTGCATTAATAAAAGAAAGGATAAGAATCATATGATTCTCTCAATAGATGCAGAGAAACCACTTGGCAAAATACAGCATTCTTTCTTGATAAAAACCCTCAAGAAAGTATAGATAGAAGAAACATACATTAACATCATAAAAGCCATATATGAAAGACCCACAGCTAATATCATCCTCAATGGAGAAAATCTGAGAGCTTTTCCCCTAATGGCAGGAAAATGAAGGGATTTTCACTCTCACAACTGTTGTTCAACCTAGTACTGGAAGTCCTAGCCTCAGCAATTGGACAACAAAAAGAAATAAAATTCACACAAATCAGCAAAGAAGAAGTCAAACTTTCACTCTTTACAGATGACATGAAACTCTATGTAGAAAATCCAAAAGACTCCATCAAAAAATAACTAGAACAGATACAAGAATTCAACAAAGGCACAGAATATAAAGTCTGTGTACAGAAATCTGTTGCATTTCTATGCACCAATAATGAAGCAGCAGAAAGATAAATTAAGGAATCAATCTCATTTACAATTGCAACAAAACCCATAAGATATCTAGAAAAAAAACCCAACTACAAGGTAAAAGAGCTTTACTCTGAAAATTATAGAACATTTATAAAAGAAATTGAAGACACAAAGAAATGGAAAAACATTCCATGTTCATGGATTAGAAGAAAAAAATTGCTAAAAATCTATACTACCTAAAGCAATCTACACATTCAATGCAATCCTTATCAATATAACACCAGCATTTTTCACAAAGCTAGAGCAAACAATTCTAAAATTTTAATGGAAGCACAAAAGACCCTGAATAGTCAAAGTGAAGTTGAAAAAGCAAAGTAAAATGGGAGGCATCATAATTCTGGACTTCAAGATGTATACAAACTGTAATCGCAAAGACAGTATACTACTAGCACAAAAACAGACACATAGATCAATGGAACAGAATAGAGGATCCAGAAATGGACCCACAGCTATATGATCAACTAATCTTGGACAAACAGGAAAGAACATCCAATGGAAAAAAGACAGTCTCTTCAACAAATGGTGTTGGGAAAACTGAACAGTGATGTGTAGAAACATGAAACTGGAACACTTTCTTACACCATACACAAACATAAATTCCAAATGGGTGAAAGACCTAAATGTGAGACAGGAAACCCAGGGAACACTGGCAGCAACGTTTTTGGCCTTGGCTGCAGCAACTTCTTACTAGTAATGTCTCCGGAGGCAAGGGAAACGAAAGCAAAAATGAACTATTGGGACTTCATCAAGATAAAAAGCTTCTGCACAGTGAAGGAAACAATAAAAAAAAACTAAAAGGCAACCAACGGAATGGAAGAAGATATTTGAAAATGACATATTGGATAAAGGGCTGGTATCGAAAATCTATAAAGAACTTGCCAAAATCAACACCCCAAAAATAAATAATTCAGTTAAGAAATGGAGAAAAGACATGATCAGACATTTCTCCAAAGAAGTACAAATGGCTAACATACATGAAAAAATGCTCAACATCACTCATCATCAGGGAAATAGAAATCAAAACTACAGTGTGATACGACCTCACACCTGTCAGAATGGCTAGAATTAACAACTCAGGAAACAAATGCTGGCAAGGATCAGGAGAAAGGGGAACCTTCTTACACTGTTGGTGGGAATGCAAACTGGTACAGCTGCTCTGGAAACTAGTGTGGAGTTTCCTCAGAAGGTTGAAGATAGAGCTACCCTATGACCCAGCAATTGCATTACTAGGTATTTATCCAAAAGAAGGATACAAAAATATAGATTCGAAAGGCCCATGCACCCCAATGGTTACAGCAGCATTATCAACAACAGCTAAAATATGTAAAGCGTCCCAATGTCCATCAACTGATGAGTGGTCATACATATAATGGAATATTACCCAGCCATCAAAAGGAATGAAATCTTGCCATTTGCAATGACGTGGGTAGAACTAGAGTGTATTATGCTAAGCAAAATAAGTCAGTCAGAGAAAGACAAATACCATATGATTTCACTAATATGTGGAATTTAAGAAACAAAACAAGTGAACATAGAGGAAGGGAAGGGAAAATAAAATAATATTAAAGCAAAGAGAGAGGAAAACCATAAAAGACTATCGACTATAGAGAATAAACTGAGGGTTGTTGGAGTGGAGGTGGGGGGGGCAGAGTTGGGATAAATGGGTCATGGGCATTAAGGAGGGCACTTGTGATGAACACTGGGCGTTATATGTAAGTGATGAATCATTAAATTTTACTCCTGAAACAATACTATACTATATGTTAACTAACTTGAATTTAAATAAAATCTTGGAAGAAAGACAAGGAAATGAATAATCATGTAGAATAAAATATTATAATGAATTACTATAGCTGAAAAAAACCATCAGTACAACAAAAATAAATAAGTAAGTGAATAAAATGAGTAGTTAGCATTTCTTTATATATTAAAAAGGAAATGTTTCTTCTCCATAGTGTCCTTTCGTCATATTTTTTAATCCCAGATACTAGGATTATTCAGAAGTGTGACACATAAAATGAGATTTTAAGGTCCTGGAGAGGAAGTGTGAATAAAACCGGAGTAGCACTTAAGGGCAATAGAATAAATCCTGGGTGTGAGTTTGACAAGTACAACTAGTTTAAATATAACTTTCCATTGGGAAAAATGTAGTTTTCCATTAGATTAAATGTACTTATGTAATTATTGTGATCACTATTTATGGGATTGTGATTATTTAAACTCTAAACTCCAGGAAAAATCTGAGTTCCAAATTGTACAGGAGTGAATTTTGTATCCTGACCCTGCTATGTTCACCTCTGTATGACTTGCCACAGGACTTATAACAGGAATGCTGTAACAGAATCGCGAATCTGAAAGCACCAAAATTTCTCATTTGATCCATTATATCTCATTTTACTTTGGACTACCTTCATTTTGAGTCTTGATTAACTCTGTCTCTTCTGCTTAGGTAGTCTTAGTTGAAATATTGATTATCTTTTCTGCAGTTCTCTCAACTTTCAACTATATCCAGTCAAATTTGAATGATATCTAATTTTACTGGTCCTGGGTATCCACTGGCTGTTAAACTGAGAGTTAAGTATCACTTTACATAGAACCACCATCAGCTATCACAGCACTCTGTGTCAAAGTCAATATTTGTAGTTTTGAAGTGTAACATCATCAACCCTTACAGAGGCCCAATAGTCACATATAAATAGCTGTGAACTTGGAAGGCACATAAAATTTCTATTTTTTTTTAAAGTGTGCCCTAAATGGCAATATCACCCTATCTTGGCTTCCATATAATCTTTTCCTTTTTCTGGTGATTCAATTAATACTTCATTTAAACAGGCAAATATCCCAGGGCGTCTGGGTGGCTAAGTCAGTTAAGCATCTGACTTTGGCTCAGGTCACAATCTTGCTGTTTGTGGGTTCAAACCCCTCATTGGACTCTGTGCTGACAGCTCAGATTCTGGAGCCTGTTTCAGATTCTGTGTCGCCCTCTCTGTCTTCCCCTGCCCCACTTGCACTCTGTATCTCTCTCTCTAAAATAAATAATTATTAAACAAACAAACAAGCACATATCCCAACTTTGATCTCTTTTATAACCAGGTATCTATAAACGATTTACTTAGAAATGTTAAAGAATACCTTCCTTCCCTTATTGGTTATTTAAAAATCTAAACATGAAGGATTTTGGATATGAAGGGCTGGCTTCCTAGATGTGAGACCTATGCAGTTGCATAAGGCCCCACACTGACACATAACCACAGATGGTATAATGCTCTGCTGTCTTTGTCTTGAAGTTCTTAAGAATTTATTTGAACAATTTCCTTTTTCACTGGGCTCAACAAATTATGTAGCCAATTTGCTTTTGAAACTTGGCAGAGGCAGTAAGAAATCTGGTCATAGGTGATTTGGGATATTAATTAAGGAGATAAGAACTATCAGGATAAAAATTTAATTCAATAAATATTTATTAAGTGCATACTGTTTGGCACGTACTATTCTAGGAACTGGGGATATGGTAGTCAAGCAGACAAGCAAACTCCTTGTGCTATGGATCTTATGTACCAGAGAGGAGAGAGATAATAAGCAAATAAGGAGACTGCTAGATGATAAGAACCAGGAAAAAAATAAAGTACTATAAAAGAAACAAAGTGAGCAGGGAGGGAGTGACCATCCACCAGAACAGGATGGGCTAGAATTGTAGCATAAATTGCCCTCTCTGCTAAAATTATCTCTGCTTTAGGACAAACTCACTCTCCTCTCCAACCCTTTCATATGAAAGGAGATCATTACTCTGTTGTTTAGGCGAGAAAATGGAATTGGTGGGAGGTTTTTATTAGAACTTATTGAAATCGAGTTTGTAGTTCATTAAAATTGGTCTCTAGCTCAGAAAATGGTGGAAGTGTGGGTGCTTATGACCAATGCATTACCCTGATTTCTGCCAGCTTAATTGTTTCTGTCCTAAGAGAAGCACAACCAGAGAGGTGAGGTAATGGGTCTTGGTATTTGTAACAGGAACATGATAACTATGCAAATATACTTGATGATTTATTACAACATCTGAGAGTCGGTTTCCAAGTCACTTTAAAAACAATGAAATACCAGAAAACTAACCTTATGATAGTACATATTCTATTTTAAAATACTATATCTCTTAGGAGTATATATTGTTTTTGCTTGCACAAATTCAATATGTATGCACTAACTTAATGTACAAGTAAGGAAATTGGGTCATGATGGAAGAACACAGTTGTCATTGTAACATTCTATTCATGTCACCTAATTATCACAGCATCTTTACTAAACTGAACTAAAGTCCCTTCAGATATATTATAAATGAAACTTCACACTTTCTCACAATTCATTCAAATATATTACTGACATGCTTTAAGAGCTTATTATAGACACAGGAAACAAAATTAACTTTGATAAGCTCATGTAGTAAGACAGGAGGCCAGCTGGTAAATATGTGGATCTTCAGAAGATTGAACTGCTTTATTTATATCAAACACTTGTGTTTATCCAACATTGGCACCCTTAAAATGTGAATTAAATTTAATAGAAGTGTATATCACCAATCAATGGCTGAATTGTGTGAAGTTACAATCCCGTTCATATTTAAAAAAAAATTAACACTTATTTATTATTCAGAGACAGAGAGAGACAGGGCATGAGCAGGGGAGGGGTGAGAGACGGGGAGACACAGAATCCCAAGCAGGCTCCAGGCTCTGAGCTGCCATCACAGAGACCGACTCCGGGCTCGAACTCACAAACCACAAGATCATGACCTGAGCCGAAGTGGGATGCTTAACCGATGGAGTCACCCAGGCACCCCTCAAACCCGTTCATATTAATCACAGTGTCGTCAAAAGTAGTCTTCATTACTTAAATAAACAGGCTTCATCAAATCCTATTGCTTTAGGCTGGACATCGTGCTGCTGCCATTAAACAGATATAGTCACCTCACCTCTGCATATTAGCATAGTTGTTTTTATGTGGTTTATATGCTCTTCTTTCTGTCTTTAATTTTCTATATATTTAAGTCCTATTGTATTTCTTGTTTTGCCTTGTATTTAAAAAAAGAGTAATTTGGGGGGTACCTGAGTGGCTCAGTTGGTTAAGTGTCCAACTTGGGCTCCAGTCATGATCTTGCAGCTCCCAGGTTCTAGCACCACATGGGGCTCTGTTCTGACAGCTCAGGGCCTGGAGCCTGCTTCAGATTCTGTGTCTCCCTCTCTCTCTGCCCCTTCTCTGCTCATGCTCTATCTCTCTGTCTCTGTGTCTCTCTCTCAAAAATAAATAAACGTCAAAAATAAACAAACAAACAAATAAATAAATAATAAAAGTAATTTTTATTTTCAAATCTTTACTATTCTTTAAATTTTTAAACCTCTATTCAATAGGATTTGAAGCATAGTACGTCAATGTGGATTTTTATTTATTCTGGATAAGTTATGCTCCTAGTAGCCAAGTAGTTTCCAAGATGTGCTTTTCCTACCATTTGTTCCAAAAACTGGGGTGGGGAGGATTTTTAATGGCCACTGATATATGTGTATATCTCTTTAAAATATCTGTCACTTTGATGAGTTTGGTGGTGCTGACATAATCGTCTAGCTATTGAAATTCAATTTTAAAATCTAAAAGCGATAGTGGCAAAATCTGGAATATCTGGAAGAAATATTTGGGGCTTGAACTGAAATGTACACATCATTCCAAATTATCTTGATATTTGTTTTTAAATTCTTTCCTTTGATTCCAGTTGTAGAATATAATAGATTAAAATGGGGACTATTTTCTTGGAAGGGTATTAATATCAATACATTTGTAGGTCATGTATAATTTTCAGAGTATCTGAGTAACTTCTGTAAATCTGTATTGCTTCATATAGAAGAAATAAGAACATATTGTGTTTACTGTTTACATTGCAATCTTTAAGCATCTCAACCACCTACACATATAAAAATGTTGGGTAGGTTTGCTATTATAATTATGAATGCAAAATACTTTTTGTTAAAAATCAGAAGGATTTAGTTAAAATGAATATTATAAAGTAATAAAAAAGTTTGCAATTCATATTATTAGTAGCATCAATTTAAAGTTAGAAATATGAAAGTAATGTTAACATTTTTCTTTGTTTTTAGTCTACACTTCCAAAATTTTAAAACTACATTGAGAAACTGAAAAACCTAACAAGTAAGATAGGTGGGGGGAAATGATAAAATATTTGCAACCTATATAAAATCATTGAAAATATAACTTTTCCTGGCCAGCTATACCATGTCATAGGCACAAATAAGTTACATACTTCACTCATATTTGTAAGAAGAGTTAGGAACAGTGTTGCAAGGTGGTAACCTTTAAGTGTAACCACCCTTCCCCATAGCTCTCATTGGAAAAATGGCTCTCCTACCATGAAGAGGACCAGGGCTGCTGCCTGAGACTCTGACCCTAAAATATATATGATTGTAGAGACTTTTCAGAACATGGTTGTGATAAATTGTGTACCTTTCTTAAACTGCTTTAGTGTCCTATATACATTAAAAAATTCATCAGTCTGCCTCAAAACAAACAAGCAAATAAATCAGAGTAATGACAAGAACAAGAACTTCTGGGACTAAAAAACCCAGGACAGAGTAATTGATAACAAGTCTAAGTGTTTCTCATTTTAATTTTTTTTTTTACATTTTATTTATTTTTGAAAGAGAGAGAGTGAGCACAACTGGGGGAGAGACAGAGAGAGAGGGAAAAACAGAATCTGAAGCAGGCTTCAAGCTGTCAGCACAGAGCCCGATGCAGGGCTCAAACCCACAAACTGTGAGACCATGACCTGAGCCAAAGTAGGATGTTCAACCGACTGAGCCACCCAGGGGCCCCAAAGTGTTTCTTATTTTTATACTGCATGCCTACTCAATGCCAAACCCTGACTTGGGGATAGGGATATAATGATAACATAGACATACCTTCCCACATCCCCAACATACTCATCACACAGAGTGGAGATACATATCCCTGGCCTCCTCTCTGGAAAGAGCATATTTAAACACTTAGATGAGAAGAACATGAGACTATCAAGGGACTGAAATAAATTCAGTGATAGTTATTGGATTATCGAAGGTAAAGGACATTAGTTTAAAAGGCAACGTTGGAGAGGGAAGAAGGGACCAGGCCATTATGGCACTTGTAAATCAGGTTTAGGAATACAGACTTTCTCCTAAAAGGAAAAGAAAGCTGTCGAAAATTTACAGACAGAGAAGCACCATAATCAAATGAATGTCTCTCATGTTAGGCAACTGGGTAGACATCAATACTATTCATTTCAAAGAGATCACTGGAAAGAAGGCAGGTTTGAGAGATGATGAGTTTAGATGTTCAAACCTTGAATATGACGTTTCTGAAAGACACGCAAGTATACATGTCCAGTAGGAAGCTGAGCATCTGTAGAAGACGTGAGTGGTGTAATTTAGACAGAGCCTTTGCAGCTTTCTAGAAATAAAAAGGAGGGATTAAAAGAAGCAAATGTGCCAAATAGTCACTTATATGCAAGGCAAAAAAGAAAAAAATATTTTCATTGAATTGGGGTAAACAAGTTAAATGATTTTGTGAAAATCAGATTCAGTGAAATTATGAGGGCAGAAAACTAATAGCATCACTTAAAGAGAAAAAGGAGACAATGAGTTTAATAAGTTGTTTCAAGAAGTTAAGTTTTATTGTGGAAAAGAGAAAGAAACAGCTATATGATGATTGTGTTAATGTAGGGCTTCTTTAAGAGAAAAAGTTTTAGCACTTGAATAATAATGGAAAACAGCCAGGAGCAGGAGGATCTATTTCCATTTCCCCTCTTTGTCTAAAGGCAACAATCTTGAGGATACCCGTGAGGACTAGGTAAGTTTTGTGTACATATGTGTTAGAAACATAATTGGGCTTTTATTCTGACCTTGTTTGATTTGGGAAAAAAAAAAAAAAAAAAAAAAAAAAAAAAGAAAAGAAACCCTGATCTGTGGCAAAATGTTTTTTCCTAAAGAAAAATAGGAAAGATCCTAATTTCAAGATACCTCGAAGGAGAAGTAAAGGAGAACTAACTGTGCCTTAAGATTCTCCATGACAGGATATTCTGGCCTCTGGCAACTTCTTACCTCTGACCTTCTGGAATCCTCCATTATGTATTGTTTATATTCTCCCTGTTTTCCCAGTCTCTGCTAGGGCAGTGTGGTAAAGTCATCCCTAATAATCTACCCTTGCTAATTCTGCCTCTGTTTCTAGAGGGGTTAAAACTTGTGGATGTCAGAAATGATTCTCCTGCAAAGCTTTGACAGATAAAAAAACGAAAAGAAAAGGATCAGGGAATGAGTATCTTACTGTTATTCTAAGTCAGAGGCTGAATTTGTAAGTCCTGGGATCTGAATATATATGTTCCCTGCCCCCCTTAAAACAAACAAACAAACAAACCTACATAGGAAAATATAAAAATTTTAAGTTTGAAGCAAATTAATATAAAGAGTAAATATCTTTTTACTCCAACAAAGTATCAAAAAAGCACTTGGTTCATTCTTCCCCCCAGGACATTTCTAATTCATTTAAATAAGAAGTTTGGCATAAATAAATACATGTAAACAATTTGGTTCAAAGCATCAAGACTTCTGTAACAATACCAAAAAGGCTTGGTCTATAATATGTCAAAAATGCTTTGGAAATGTAAATTACAGATGACAAGATGGAACTGTTGATACAACTCTTCTAATTATAAAACTATGCAAGACTATACAAAATTTAAGAACTTCTTGAAATGTATTAAAAATTTGCTAAGGAAGAGAACTTTGAATTTATGTGCAAAAAGAGGTTGACAAACTTATAAAGGAACAGAAAGCAGATAGTTTAGGCTTTAAAAATACAAATGTCTATTGTAACTACTCAATTCTATCATGGTAGCTTGAAATCATACATAATATAAAAGAATTGGATGGATATGTTCCAATACGTCTTTATTTATAAAACAGGCTGAAGACTGGATTTCACCCAACGGCTATAGGTAGTGACTTCTATCCTAATGCTAAACGATGCTAAAAATATATTGATGATGAATATTATGCCTGAATAAAGTTATTATATAGCAATATTTTGCATGAGTATATGTCAGCATCATTATTTCTGGTACCTCCAGCCATCAAAAAAATCATTGTGAGACAAATTATAAAGATTTAGTAAGCACATTTTCAGGACACCTGGACGGCTCAGTCAGTTAAGCTTCTGACTCTTGATTTTGGCTCAGGTCCATGCTCTCATGGTTGATTAGATAGAGCCCCCACTTGGCTTTGCATGCTAACACCACAGGGGCCTGCTTGGAATTCTCTTTCTCACTCTCTCTCTCTCTACCCCTGCCTCGCTCCTGTGCATGCTTTCTCTCTCTCTCTCAAAAATAAATAAAGTTTTTTGTTTTTG
Organism: Panthera uncia; assembly: GCF_023721935.1. Lineage (NCBI taxonomy): Eukaryota > Metazoa > Chordata > Mammalia > Carnivora > Felidae > Panthera > Panthera uncia. The sequence continues at coordinate 113,544,841 of NC_064811.1, read as the reverse complement.
TTTTTTCTAAAGCACATTTCCCTTCGTTTCTGTTCAGGAAAATTTTGGTGCTTTCTTGAGATATTTCTTCTGTATATGTAAAAAAAAAATAGAGTTTATGTTGTATTGGGAGAAAGCAAGGCTGACTGGTTTTCCAATTGCAGTTAAACAAGTTTTTAGTCAGATTGGAACCTAGCTCAGCTTTCTCTTCAGCATAGACTTTTAGAAAACTCATATTCAGTCAATTATTTAAAAATTATTATTTTTTATTGTTTACTAATAACCATGGTAGGACTGAGAATTCCTAACAAGACAGAATCCTCATTACCAAATACTCGTAGATAAATTCTTCTATTGTGGCCTGAGAAGAGCTACAATAAAATGATGCATAGAATATTATAGGAATGCTAAAGAAAGAAGAGCTTCAAACTAACAAGGAAACTGCAGGATATTAATTTTCAGGTAACTACTTAGAAAGCATAAGGTCTTAATTAACAGAATAAAGTGTTCCACTAAATCAGTGCCCTAATGTCCTTATTAGTTTTTCATTAATTATTCCAGCTACCATTAGCCATAGCATCAAAAAGTCCAGCATTTTCCCCTTGAATTTTTCAAAGACAATGACAAAAAGTTATACTCTAAAATGTCCAGTTTCCACTTCTAAACTAAAGGATTACAGTGGCAGGATCACATCACTATATCTAATTACCTCTACCTGTGAATATGTTTCTTTGTAGTTAAACCCAAAGGAAATGCATGATACTTCTCTTTTATCTAATGACTCTCTTGTTTATGTGGCTATATGTTTCATCCTGTTCTTCCAAAGAGGCTAATCTCACTTTCTTGTTGCTTAGGTCAGAAAAGTATGCCAAATACTTGGGTTCCCAAAGATGTAGCTGTTAGTACTTGGATACTTCAGTCTGCAAATGCAGAAAACTTCTAGAAAGATGGGTTCAAGGGAGACTCTGGAGTTTGTTGTCTCATAGGCTCAGAACACCTGAACTTTTCATACCTACCCCCAAGTATCCACATCTAAGTATTTGACAGTGTGTTTTCATTTAGATTTCCATAAAACAAGAGGCCTGATTTCATTTTTCCCCAAATACAAAAATATTCACATAAATTTGGCATTCTTAAGTAAGCTACATATTATTTTTTCAAAGTGTCCTGTTTCATTTTGCTTTTTAAAAAGATATCCTCAATGAACTGGACTACTTTACTGAAGACAAGGTGATCAAAACATAAATAAACCCACATATGCACAAGTAATCTTAGGTATGCCATTCAGCTATGTGAATATTTAACATTCATTAGGAAAAAAACAAAACAAAACAAAACAAAACAAGACCAACACCATAAATGTAAGATTGTTGTCTTACTCCAGAATGTGGCAAAAGCTACCTCCCCCTAAACCAGAAGGGGTAGCTACATTTTTGTTGTAGTCTAACACTGGTACTTGCTACCTTTGAAGTCATAGTCCTCATGATAGAAATGAGAAAGTAGACTTTCAACTTTGTGGTATGCAAATGGTTAATTTATTGAAATGCTACAGTGGCTATTTGCAACAGGGTTGCACTGTTACAGCTAAAATGCTGAAGTCAAAGCCCAAGACCCAGTGTTCAAGTTTCATGGTTAAAACATCTTCATGTGCAGGAGTTTCCTGTTCCCCCAACCCCATACTACTCCCCAGCTCAGAAGCATTCAAGTAGAGGTCTAATATTAGAGATACATGATGCAACTAATGTTACATTTTATCTCTTCTTTACCATCTCTTTCTCAAAGGGAAACATATAGTTTGGAGGCTGTAGGTAGAAGCCTGTCTTAGTTTAGAGGCCAAATGATCTTTGGCAACTGTCCACAAGATAAAATACAGTTATTGTATCTTTGGTAACCAAAGAAGCCAGTGCTCAATAAACGTGTCCTAGTCTTACCAGCTTTGGAGATGGTAATCAAAGGTGCATGATGAAAATCTTTCAGAATCTTTCACTCTCCTTCCATATTGTTAGGCAACTGCAAAACATGCCCCCTGTAGGAGGAGATGATCAATATATAGGACTATTTTTAATGCTAGACCAAAAGCCCCAAGTATGGATGATCTAGCCCAGGGCAAGTCCTTTAAACAACTGACAAGCTTCTCAAGGGATTTGCTTGTGAATTCGTTCCCCCTAATTAATCTGTACTCTTCTTTCCAGAAAGAATTTGTTGCCACTTGAAATCCCTAAATAGGATTGATGATCAAACTTTCTTTATGGATGGCCCCTAAATGAAATTAAAATGAGCTTCCCAGATAGATAGATGCAGTGGTTAATAGTGTGTTTTCATTAGATGATTGTGCATAAACTTGGATATTTCCTCCGTTCACAAGACCTGGACATTGTTATCCTACATGAAAACATCTGGTTTTACCTTCAACATAGAATACATATTTCAGCAAGCTTCGGTCCATGTATCTTTCAAAGCAGCTTTTTAAAGGGGTAAGGAGCAAGTTTTCACACTATGGTACTTCTTCTCCAAGTGAAAGAAATAGCACACAGCAAGTAGGATCTGAAGAAATAGAAGGAAGGAATGATGCAATAAGCAAAGAAATTTAACATCAATGCATGGATGCCCATCTCAGACATGCTGTGATACTACCCAATTAAATTTCAGTTTCATGTATTCATCATCAGCTACATACTGAGTACTATAAATCTGGCACAGGCTACAGATACAGTGGTAACTCTTTCATCCATTCTTGGAGACACTTGAGGCCAGGAAAGCTACAAAACCCCAGAGAAGACCATGAATTTCACTGCAACAATGTAGGCATAAGAAGTTACAAGAACACCTTAATCTCCCAGGAAGGATACACTAAAGGATGGAAAACCTTAGCTCCTCACCAACTAGATAGGACCTGCCTCCTCCAATACAACAAGAGAAGAAGATGTAGAAAGAATGATCCAGACTGCTACTTTTGCAAAAGTCTCCTGAAAGAAATGGGAAACCACAAAACAAAAACAAAAACAAAAACAAAAACAAAACAAAACAAAACAAAACAAAAAAAAACATCAGATGTTCTTTTAACATGTTGTGGCCTGTGATGATCATATTAGAGTAAACTTAGGTCTTTTGTCTTCTGATAACCAGATAAGACAGTTTCCATCACTTTTTATGTGGAAAAAAAATGTGCCCAGAGGAACAATGGGGAGCTTTCAAGCTACTCTGAAGACTGAAGACAAAGCTGACACTGGAATGGGGCATTGGAATGCTAAAGCTAGAGCTTGAATAAACACTACTGCCTTATTACTGCCATAACTCTGAATATTTCAATCCTATAAATCAATGCATTCAAGTGAGGTTTTTTTCTTTTTCTTTTAAATTGGGGGATATGATTGGAGCACCTGGGTGGCTTGGTTGGTTGGACGTCCGACTTTGGCTCAGGTCAGGTCATGATCTCACCGTTCATGGGTTCAAGCCCTGCATTGGGCTCTGTGCTGACAGCTTGGAGCCTCGAGCCTGGAGCCTGCTTCAGATTCTGTGTCTCCCTCTCTTTCTCTGCCCTTCCCCCACTCGTGCTCTGTCTCTCTAAAAAATTAACATTAATTTTTTTTTTAAATCTTTAAGAAAAATTGGGGGATATGACAAGACTTCTTAACTGACACTCAGAGTAATAGAAGCAAATGTCCTGAATGATTTTTAAATGTCTTTAAAGATGTTTAGGTCAAAATGCATCATATATATTTGCATCAGGTTATAGATTTATATCACATATATTAATAAGTTCTGGGTATATGATTGCATGCTAGTGTTCTCAGGAAGCAAACATGGTGAGACCTACTAATTTATTTCACTTCTTATATCATTGTGTTCTCTTTTACTCACATTGAAACATTGCTTGTATTGGTCACTGGCAGAGACAATCTGCCTAACTAGATGGGCCAGAAATCTAATCTGGTGTGACAAATGAAAGAGACCCATAATTGGCTATGTAATTCTAGGGTGGAACTGTTATCAATTTTAAGCAATTGATGTTCTCAGAATAACATTATACACTGTGTGAGCGATTACAATTACTCTGGGGAATCACTGGATGTTTCTCTAATCTTTTAGTGGGTTATAAAAATGAACAGAAACTTTTGGTAACTGGTGTTTCCTTCACACACCTTCACATTCAATGACAATCTGAGTTTAGCTTCTTTGGTACAAAACGGTCCTAAACATAAAGCTGTTTTCATCTATAGAAAGTATCCATCTTTAATTTTTTTTTAATGTGTATTTATTCTTGAGACAGAGACAGAGCATGAGCAGGGGAGGGGCAGAGAGAGAGGGAGACACAGAATCCAAAGCGGGCTCCAGGCTCTGAGCTGTCAGCACAGAGCCTGACGCGGGGCTCGAACCCACGAACTGTGAGATCATGACCTGAGCCGAAGTCAGATGCTTAACCGACTGAGCCACCCAGGCACCCTGAAAGTATCCATCTTTAAACATAAGATGACTGTTTGTTTTCCTTTAAGTGTAAAGACCATTAACTTAGATCATGTCAAAGTCTTTTGCCTGGAACGCCTGACAAATACGGGCACTTGCTTTGCTGACCTCGGCTTCTACAGTCTCCACTCACTTTGTCGTCTAGTGAAACTTCAGAAACCACCAGTATCATTCTTTGAATTACTGTTGCTCATACACTTTTATACTCATCCTAATTTAACAGTACCCTGAACCTTTTGAGGTACAGGAAAAATTGAAATTATATAGCTGAAAGTTTAGAGAAACTCTTAACTAGGCCATATACAGAGTTACATAGTAATCACTTCCTAGCTGGCATCTGAGGAAATGATGAAATTTAGCCCAAACTTGGAAATGTCACTCTTAGCAAGAGATTGTGCTATACTATTGTTTATTTCTGGTCTTGCATGCCTCCAGTACGTCACATGTGTCCTTCCTAAAGCTTCTCAGAAAATTGGCTCATTCTCCACTTCACTTATTTTAGTCAGTTCTGTATGACTTGGCAGACAGAAAGACACAAATGAGACAGTTCTCTATATGCCCACGTTCACTGTGCACTTACAATTAAACTATACTCTTCAGCATAGACGGATTTGCAGAAACAAATTTCCACACGGTATTCTGCATAACTCTGTGGCTGCAACATTTAAAATATCCAACAGGCATTAATTCTTTATTGTATCTCAAAATATAAAATAACATTACAGCAAGTTTCCAAGGCTATGTAGGATTCTTAATGTAGCAGTGATCAGATTATTTGAAACATCCTAATAAAATGAGAATTCTCATAATAATAAACATAATAAGGTATATTAACATGCATTCACTTTTTACCAGGAACTGTGTGAAGTGCATCACACACATTTAGTTCTAATCCTCTCAACAAACCCTGCACACTTGATATCATTATCCATGTTTTAAGGGCGAGGATTTTGGGACTCATGTAATTCATTTGCCCAAGGCCACATACGTAGTAAAAGAAAGGACCATAACTCAAATCCAGTTTTGTTTCTCTTAAAAAATGTGCCTTTTAAATTATAGTGCCAAGCTTATTTTCATAGTATTGGTTTGATTAAAAATATATTGTCACTTGGGGCGCCTGGGTGGCTCAGTCAGATAAGCATCTGACTTGGCCCAGGTCATGATCTCACTGCTCATGAGTTCGAGCCCCGCATCAAGCTCTGTGCTGACAGCTCAGAGCCTGGAGCCTGCTTCTGATTCTGTGCCTCCTTCTCTTTGCCCCTCCCCCACTTGTGTGCGTGCACCTGCTGTCTCCCTCTCCCTCGCTCTCTACCCCCCTCTCCCGCTCATGAATTGTCTCTTTCAAAATAAATAAATAAATGGTGGAGATATCCGGACCCAAAAGAAGGCCATATAGACATCCTATATGTATATATACTCTAATAACAAAGATCTTAGCTTTTTGTCTTAGAGGATTGACAAGGACATTGCCCCCCAATTAGCCAATTATTTTCCAAGCAATAAATTAGAAGCATGATGTTTGTCACGTGTAAGATAGTTTCATTTTTTTCTTTTATTTAACAAAACAAAGTTTTAGCTATTAAAAAAACATATTTTCTATTGTCCAGTGATTACAAGTATAATAATATAGGCTCTACAGAATAATAATAATAAAAAAATCCCAAATGGCTCAGGATTATGTCTAGCAATTAATTTGAAAATATTTAAATGGTAGATGTATTCTGGATAGAAATTGAGTATGGATTTCAAAGGACTTCAAAATAAAATTATCTTACCATTCTTACAGAGCCGAGCTTAATCAGTCTTACAAGTTAAAGAAGACTTTTGTCACAGACAAAGGTTATTTTGACAAAGCCAAATTAAGGTCCAAGTAGGTCTTGATACACAGAAAGAACGCTGGGTCCCTAGTGAGTCTAGTGATAATTAACATCTGACTTGAAGAACCATTGGGAATGACTTGGAATGCTCTAATTGGTCCACCCGACTTGCCTGCGGGCTTTTCTGTTATGGGAATGATTTAAGTCTCTTCTTGCTTTCAGCTAAATCTCAGCATGTCTCAGATTTCTAAAGCTACCTTTATCATTTGAGGCCCTGAGGAAAAAAATGAATTGCAATTCAGCTTTTATCTTACTTCGTGGAGAACCGTAACTATTTCTATAATATTAAAAGGAGAGCTGATTAAGAAGGCAGGAATCAATCACAAAATCAAGGCAAATTGGTAGGAATGGATCTTTGGGTGTCCACTAATACACATGACCTACTTTCATGTAAAAATGTATCAGATGAATACATAACTTAAAAGAATGATACAGGGTTGGTTCACAAAATCACTGAGGAGACAAACTGAGATACACTGAAGCACTCTAAAGCTATACATTTGCTCAAACCTATCAATATTTGTCACTCTGATAGTAAAATGTGACATAAAATTACTGAGTGTTAACTGTATCACTTCTGTATTTTTATTGTTGCTTACTTTGAATGAAGCCCATGGGAGGGTGGTTATGAAAAATAATGACATCCATTAAGAGTGAAGATCTAATTGAAAGCATTATCAAATGTGGTAACACTTGCAGCTGGACCACCATGGAAATAGAAATAAATATGCAGATGGTTGAAACCAGTCTGCCTGTCAATGAACCATTAAGGCACATTATCCCAGCTGTCAAACATTTTTCTATTTATATTGAGTGTTCATCTTTGCTAAGTGGTAGCCAGGAGAATGACTCTTTATTTTTTTTTTAACTATATTTTTATAAATTTAGAAAGGTGAAATTTAGCTCTCTGGAAGCTTTTTGTATTGGTTTATTGGCCTCTCTCTTCTTTTGTTATAAATTGTACTATTCTAAGTTCAGAGTAAATATGTATTATATAATAAATTACATATATTACACTATTACTTAATGTATATGCATTCAGTATCTGCCTTATTTTGACATGTGCACATGTACATTTTTTATCTAATGCCTTTCACATAAACACTAAATCATTATTATGAAGAAGATAGTTCTTAATGTGGTCTTGAGCTCTGCAGTTGTAAATGACATGTTCAGAAAAGAAATTTTTGTAATCTCTTTGGATACAGACAAAAACAGGCAGCAACATATTTTTTTGCCTCTTTTTGGTTATTTTTACTACACACACACACACACACACACACACACACACTCACACACACACACTTTAATAAGAGTTTCAGCATTTCCATTTTGCATAGATACAAATGTGAGTGAGTAAAAAGTGGCATCCTGCTGTCATTGAGAGTACTTGAATGTCTGATCCTGAATGAGGTATCTGAGGGCTGTCAGTAAGCATAAAGGAAAAATTTTGTCAATCTGGGACTTAATTGGATGTACTTCATTTTATTTGTAATCTCTGGAGTGAAGCCCTCTCAAACAGTGGACCCATAACATTTATAATCAAGATAGTGTACTTCAAGCTTTGCTTTCATTTTCATTGGGCAGAACTATTCTTTTAAGATTCATATGAACACATGGCATTAACATGAAATATATGCAACAAAAATCTGTGTAAGGTGAATATATATGAGATTGTGTGATAGGAATAGTTTTATCTTTAATGCTTATTATTCCTCAGTATTGGTTCCATTTTTATATAATTTTTTTGTTGTATCAGATTTATTAGTATGGTAAAGTGTTATTTTGATACTAATAAATATCACAAAATGTTACTAGTAAGAATCTAAGGTGTGATAGGAGATTGAGAATGTCCCTAAATTGTCCACCAATGAGATTCATCTTAAAATAATCAAGTGGTTATGAACGGGAAACAGATTAGCATTGGAAACCAGGAAAAAAAAAAGTTGTATATACATAGCACATTCATAAAGATATCTCAGCCAGCAAAGTACAGGTAAAAGCAAATGAATGAAAGGAAAAATATGGCACACGACCTGCCACAAATCACTTGTAAATTGATAATGGACCTTGCAGTTTGAAAGGGTAAGGACTAGACTGTGTAAGGGAAATCAGTAACCTTCCAACAATGGTCCTCTGAAATCCATGTGGCCATGTTGAATAGATATTCCAACGTGCTTGATTAGTCCAGGCTGCTGCTTAAAGTTGGTACCTGGGCTAAACAAAGTGCCTGTGAAGTGACTTGCTGCTTTTCAGCTAGTACATCCATCCCAGGTGATGAACTACAACAAACAAGGAAAAACCAGCCACCCTCTCCTTCTTGTCTTCTCTCAATATCTTGACTATTGTCAAATCTCTCAAGCCAAATAGCTTGCAGTGGTTTGAAATGTTCTCCTTCACAGCAACTTGAAAGAAGAGATGAGGGTTTTCTGCAGTCTCTGGCAGAACCAACCTCACAGCACAATATGAAAGTGACTTCCCATCCCTGCTAAACATGAGAGGAGGAAAAATGCTGCATTTAAAAAGAGTGCCACATGAAAAAACAAACCTCTCTATGACAAAGAATGGTAATGAAAGTCAAAAAGGCACATAGAAAATGTAGAATTTTGTTTATTTGTATCTTTTATTGAGTAAACTTAATATTACTTTCAAACCATCTATGTCACATGCTCTTGTAAAGGTACTACAAATATTAACATTTAATCACTATAATAAATTCTGTTATAATCCCCTTTTCCCAGGTGTGATTCTTAAGAAAAAAATCAAAAGTATATTTTATAAAAATACAAAAAAAAAAACAAAAACCAAAACAACAAAAAAACAGAAGTGGCAGGCACAAGCAGAGAAGAATCTGAGATCAGAAGACCCATAGCCCCTGGGATAATATGTAACACATACTTAGATATTATGTAACTCAATAGTTACTGATTTGAATTGTGTTTAATTTGAAAGAGGATTTTTAATGTATCAGATTGGATCATTAAGAAAAAATCAGTACCAAAATAATAAAGCTTAAGATTTTTCCATACAATTAAAAATAAATCATAGTGGTAGAAGTGAAAATAAAATAAGCATGGATGAAATATTAACAGTTTTTAATAGTATTATAAACAGAATCCCATGATGAAAAATTGAGGATGAGTGATACTGAAGAAAAAAGATTAAAATGTTGAAGAAAATTTCTTTTTTAACCTAAGCATCCACAAGATACTGAGTTAAACTGATAATGGTGATGGTGATGATAATTTAAATCAAGCCAATAATAATAAACTTCTACAGTGCTCTATATCTATAAACTCATTAACATTCACAACTTATTAATCATATAAAACCCTGTTACAGGAGTACTATTATTATCAGTATTTTGCAGAGGGAGAAATTGAAGAGCAGGATGAAAGTTTGAGCCTAGGTTCAAACCCAGAGAACTTTCACCTCAGTCCTTCACTCTGATCACCTCCACGCAGATTGTCTTGCTAGAAAGAGACCCACATCTTAGCAAAGTAAGTGCACTTATAGAGTAAAGCAACAACAGAAAAATCTTCACTTACTCATATATAACTATAAAAAAAACAATAAAAATAACACACAACAACTCAATGTTAATCAGTAGCCATGAGAGTTGTTAAAAACAAAAATAAGTGGCCAAAACAGTGAATCATTTTCATAGAGTTTTGTGATTCAAATTCTTATATCCAGACATAGGAAGTCTCAAAAAATGTAATTCTTGGAAATAAGGAGTAATTCAAAGACGTTAGGAACCAAGTTAGATAAATCAGAATAAGCTATTTAATAATATGAAATTTGTTTAAAAACAGTAGTTAATAGAGAAAACATAAAAACTCTTAATAGAGTAATAATTTGCAAAGTATATGTGTATATGTAAATGATATTAGACACAGATTTTAGATCATTAACTTCATCATTTATTTAATAATATTTACTGAGACAATAAGGGGTTAGGTCCCTAGAGATTCAACAGTGACCAAAACAGATATATGCTTGGTCTTATGTAGCTTGCTTTATGTGAAGAGGTTGGAGTCAAAATAGAAAAACAAATAAATCAAATAAAATCGGGTTGTGATGAATGACATTAAGTGAAATAAAGCAGAGTAAGAGAATAAAGAGTGATGGCAATAAATAAAGGCCTTTGTGTCAAGGAGAACTTTGAATGAGAGGAAGTGAGGGAATGAGACTTACTGCTTTCTAGAGGATTGTCATTCCAGGTAAAAGGAACAGCAAGTACAAAGGACCTGGGGTTGAAGAATGCCTGACTGGTTTCAAGAAAATTAGTGAAGTGAATGAAGGAAATGAGTTATATTATAAGGTCAGAAAGAACCAAATTTTTCGGCCAGGGGTTGGTAAACTATAAACCTATGGGTCAAATAATGCCCACCACATCTTTTTGTAATAGAAGTATTACTGGAACCCTGACACACACATTCATTCGTTCATATTGTCTATGGCTGTTTTCACCTTGAAATGGAAGAGTTGAGTAGTTGCATATTGTACCTGTTGTCCACAAAGCTGAAATAGTTTTCTTTTTTTTTTAATTTTATTTATTTATTTTGAGCGAGAGAGAGGAAAAAGAGAGTGCATGAGCAGGGGAGGTGCAGAGAGAGTAAAAGAGAGAAAATCCCAAGTAGGCTCTGTGCTGTCAGCACCGAGACCTAAGCAGGGCTTGATCTCACAGAACTGTGATATCATGACCTGAGCCCTGATCAAGAGTAGGATGCTTAATTGAGCCACCCATGCACCCCCCTTTTTAATGTTTATTTATTTATGAAAATAGGTTTCTAATGAGAAAAGTGATATTATCTGATTTATATTACAGAAGAAATATTACTGATGCCATAGAGTAAATGGACATTATTGAGGCAAGGGAAAAAGAAAGGGAGTATTTGGTAGGTTGTTTTCATAACCTGGGAAAAAATTATTCATGATTTAGACTTAGGTGGTTGAGGTGGAGTATGTGAGAGGTATTTGGATTCTGTATGTATTTTGAGGAAAGTATTGAAAAAATTTGATGACTTGATTAGATGTGGGGTGAGAGAGAGGGGAGTCAAGAGTAACAAAAGATTTTTCCCAGTAACTAGTAGCATGAAGTTTCCATTTACTTAGATAAGAAATAAATGGAAAAAAGTAGAGTGTAAAATAAGAGGTTTGAAATAATGTATATCTGGGACTGGCAATTAGTAATAGAAGTGACCAATGTTGTTCAATTCTTGACATTGACAGGTAGAGAACTAGGTTAGTTATATTTTTTGCACTTAAACATCACTGCAGAGCCTGTTGTACAAAGTAAATATCTTTTATTTCATATTAATATAAATTATTACCAAATAAATCAATTAGAAAAAGAGAAAAATATTTCTTCCAGAATTGCAAATAATTTACATCAAGTCCCTGTCTGGGAGGTGGAGATTAATTCCCACTCATACCCTCTTAAATGTGGGTTTTACTTATAGACTTGCTTCCAAGAATGTAGTAGGGAATGTGGAAAAATGCATAACATATTTATACAGTTGGAGAAACCTTGCAAACACTATGGCAAACACTACCTTAGACAAAGTGATCAGGGTTGACGTCATCAGTGATAAGTCATATCGATAGTGAATACTGGTGATTTGGGGTGTTAAGAAGAGTACTTCATCTCTATGGTATTCTTCCCCTAAACCATGTCCTAGTAGAAACCATGAGGAAAATATTGGACAAACCCAAATTGAGGAACATTTTACAAACTATGTGGCCAGTACCTTCCAAAAGTGTCAAGGTCAGGATGAATTAAGAAAGACTAAGAAGCTGTCATAAATCAGAGGAAGTTAAGGAAACATGACAACTAAATGCATTGTGGTATCCTAGATGGGATCCTGAAACAGAAGCAGGACATTAGTGGAAAAACTGATAAAATACGAATAAAACCTAGAGTTTAATTAGTGGTAATGTATCAGGTAGGTTTTTTTAGTTGTGAAAAATGTAACTTAGTAATGTAAGATGCTAATAGGGAAAACCAGATGAGGTAGTTTGTCAGAACTCCTTATACTATCTTTCAACTTTCTATAAATCTAGACCAAAATTATACCAAAATAGAAAGTATTTAGTAAGTATATACTCAAAAAATCATCAGTAATAAAAATATCTTACACTATTTCCAAAAGAAGTAACTATTCACAGTGAAAAAGAAAAGTTATAAAGAACTAAAACTACAAACCCAATAAACAAGTTGGTAGATAAAACTTTATGACTTAAATAACGACTAATAATAATATACTCATTTCTCTATAAAAGATTAGGTCTTCTAAAGAAAATAATTTAATAATGAGAAAGTTATATCATAATACATATTAATGTATGAAAGATGAGAAAAATATTTATGGATCCTGAAATATATCTGGTAAGATCTATATTTTTCATGGTAAATTGAAGACATGGCATCAAGGAAAACCTAAAAGTAAAATATTATAATGAACATCTTTTTCCAAATTAATAGTTATATAATTACATATTTTATAAATTATTTACGTAATTTATAAGTATCATTTACGAATTTAGGCAAAGTAGTGTGAAAATGAAAATATTCTTAAATAGTGCTAAATTAAAACCTAAGAGAATAATTTAAAAAATTCATCTTGTCAAAAAGTAAGAAAGATCATTCCAAGAAAAAAATTTAAGAAGAAAATTCGTAAAGGATATTCATGATGTAATTGTCCTTAGACTAAATAAGAAATATGTTAAAAGCAAAACTAAATTTAATTAAAAATAGATGAAATATCAAAATGTGAGACAGGAAACCATCAAAACCATACAGGAGAAAAAAGGCAGCAACCCCTTTGACCTTGGGCACAGCAACTCCTTACTGGACATGTCTCCAGAGGCAAAGGAAATAAAAGCAAATCGGGACCTCATCAAGAAAAAAAACTTCTGCACAGTGAAAGAAACAATCAACAGAACTAAAAGGCAGCTAACAGAATGGGAGAAGATATTTGCAAATGACATATTGGATAAAGGGTTAGAATCCAAAATCTATAAAGAACTTATCAAAACTCAACACCCCCCAAAAAAAATCCAGTAAAGAAACGGGCACAAGACATGAACAGACATTCTTCCAAAGAAAACATCCAGATGGCTAACAGACACATGAAAAGATGCTCAACATCACTCATTACCAGGGAAATATAAGTCAAACACACATGAGATACCATCTCATACCTGTAGAAGGGCTAAAATTAACAACACAGGAAATAACAGGTGTTGGCGAGGATGTGGAGAAAGGGGAACCATCTTACACTGTTGGTGGGAATGCAAACTGGTGCAGCAACCATGGAAAACAGTATGGAAGTTACTCAAAAAATTAAAAATAGAGCTACCCTAGGACCTAGTAATTATACTACTAGGTATTTATCCAAAGGATACAAAAATGCTGATTTGAAGGGGCACATGCTTGCCAGCGTTTGTAGCAGCACTATCAACAATAGCCAATTTATAAAAGGGCCCCAAATGTCCATTGACTGATGAATGGATAAAGAAGAGGTGGTGTATATATACGTACAATGGAATACTACTTGGCAATGAAAATGAATGAAATCTTGCCATTTGCAACAATGTGGATAGAACTGGAGTATATTATGCTAAGTGAAATAAGTCAGTAAGATAAAGACATATAATATGATTTCACTCATATGTAGAAGTTAAGAAACAAAACAGATGACCATAAGGGAAAGGAAGCAAAAATAAGAAATAAAAATAAGGAAGAAAAACTGTAAGAGACTGTTAAATATGGAGAAAATACTGAGGGTTGCTGGAGGGGAGGTGGATGGGGGATGGGCTAAATGGGTGATGGGCATTAAGGAGGGCAACTGTTGGGATGAGCACTGGGTGTTTTATGTAAGTGATGAATCACTAAATTCTATTCCTGAGATCATTATTAAACTATATGTTAACTAACTCGGATTTCAATTAATAATAATAATAATAATAATAGATAAAATGGGAAAATAAAATAAAAAACTTTTTGAAGTTTTGATTAATAATTCTGATAATTAAACACTTTAGCTTGCTGTCAAGATGTTTTGTGGACAAGTGAATTTATATTCTTATGCCCCCATTGCTTTCCTACATATTATTTTAGAAAATGTAGACAGGCAAATTTGTGGCAGAGGAATTATTTTAATTCCTTATTAATTGTAATTACTCAATACATATCTAATCACATGTAGCAGACAGGTAGATGAATTAATCACATAAGAAAAAAAAGAAGATTACTACATAAAAATGTCATTATGTGGCAATTAACTTAGTAGAACTGTATCCAGGACCCATAAATAACATTTTCCTCACTCAGAAGTCAGTTTCTTTCCTTTCTTACTTTCTTCTTTCCCTCTTTTTTCTATCTCTTTCTCTGTTTCTCTCAGGCTCTTTTTTCTTCTTTCCTTCTTTCCTTCCTTCCTTCCTTCCTTCCTGCCTTCCTTCCTTCCTTCCATTTTTCCTCTCTCTTTCTTTCTAGTTCCTTTTGTATAGGGAATAAGGTAGATGTTGTAATTATAATTTTCACAAAATTTATAATCCAGCTATAAACAAATACTTCTTTGTAATGAGTTGAATTATAAGAATGTCTACAATTTGCTGTAGAAACATAGAAAATAGATATTCGGAAATAAGTGACAGGCAGAGTAGGAGGGTATTCAGGGTTGAATGTGTTCATAAAGAGAGATCCACCAGAGAATTTTACCAAAGACATGAAATGTAGAATGTAGAGTCCTGTATGTAATAATTGTAGTGTGGGAGGCAGATAGTGTTGCAGTGCTGGGAAAAAGGGAGGAAATGAGTTTGGAGGAAAAATTTTTTTACTATGTAGTTCTTTTGTTGTCTTGTAAACACTTGGAAAATTTGTGTTTTAGCTGCATGATTTTTGTTGGCAATGTGAAGCATGATTGCAGAGAGAAACTAGAGATTAGAAATTAGGAGGCAAGAATCCATTCAAAAGATGATTAGATCCTCGTCAGAGGAAAGGGGGAGAATAAGAGATCTTTGAACAGGTATATATATAATATATAATATGCATTTGATGGCACTATATATATATGTGTGTGTGTGTGTGTGTGTGTGTATACACATATATATGCAATTATAGATAATATACAATTTACATATAATCCATATCTATATATACATACATCTGTATCTTTTTTATATTGAGAGCTAGAACAAAGAATCTTCTCACTTAAACTGCAGGAAAGATATCAATGTCATCTTGGATTAAAAGTACAATCACCATGAGAGGATTGGTCCATTACAGTGTCTTTTAATGTTAAGTGTCTTTTATTGTACTTAATTGTTCATGGTGAATATAATAGAAAAAGGCAACATCAAGTTGATCATAGCTCTGAACTCTTATAAGTCAAGGAGAAAGCCATTTTATCCTGCTGGAAAGGAACCATAGCTGTCTAAATCACTGTTAAATTCTTATTATCTAGCATAGAATGGTTTGTTTATTATTTATTTGTTATATGTTTCAAATTTTTATTCAAATTGTAGTTAGTTAACATATAGTGTAATATTAGTTTCAGAAGTAGAATCTAGTGATTTATTACTTTCATACAATACCCATATATGTTTTAGATGAATGGATGAATGAATGAAATATTTTTGACCAAACTTCTGATAGGCTGCAGAAAGTCAGACAATGACTAATTTGCAATGACATTTCTGATCTGATATCTGAAAACAAAAGTGCTATAGTAGAGTGGACCATAGTGCAAAACTTGGAGGACAATGCGAGGAATAGATATTGTCATCTGGTCCACTTGCAGGGCAGAAGTTCCCCACTGGGCTCCTGAAAAAGCAAAAGATAGAGAATATCAAACATGGATTATCAATGATCTTCCTTACTGAATTTTATTTTAAAATGATGGTCTGGCCATTAGAGAGATCAAATTCTGAGACTTACAAAAACTAAACTAAAAAAAAAAAAAAAAACTGAAGAAACTAATAAAAATTTCTAGTTATGACTAATAGAAATGAATGATGATATCCAATACCACAAGAAGCAATGAGGTTTTTAAAAAATGTTTATTTATTTATTTTGAGACGGAGAAAAAAAAAAGAGAGAGAGAGAGAAAGTGCCGTGTGCAAGTACTGGAAGGGCAGAGAGACAGAGAGAGACAGACAGACAGAATCTCAAGCAGGCTTCTTGGTGTCAGTGCAGACAGAGCCCCACATGGGCTTGAACTCATGAACTGTGAAATCATGACCTGAGCTGAAATCCAGAGTTGGATGCTTAACCGAGTCACCCAGGTGCCCCGTGATGAGTTTTTAAATTTCAAAAATGGTATTTCTATGAAAATAATGGTTTTTTTAAATGTGTGGTTTTCTTTAATGCACTTATGTTAAATGGTATACAAATTATCATGGTTTTCAAGCTGAAGTTGATAAGGAAGAGGGAAATGTATCAATTTGCTGCTATTCTAGAGAAAAAACACAGAATTAAGAAATTTTGAATGACGTGAAAAACATAGGTGATTTTTGTGTGTTCTCAGTGCAAAGAGATACCTTGACAAAAATGCCTTTGTTAGTTCTCTCCCGCTGTGTGTAAATCAAGGGGAAAATTAGGGATTCCAAAGAAATGAATTGAATTATATTAACAAGATATCTGAAGAGGGAAACGAAAGAAATCTGAGATACTGTATTCAGATATAAGCATAAGAGAACACAGTGCAGTGATTTTAATTCCAAGCTAACTGGGATGAGTCTTAAATAAACACAATTGAGATAAATATATAATATGTGGGTAAAAATTGAACTGTGCTTGCCTATGATGTTTACCACATTATTTTGAGGCACTTTGTTGACAAAACAATCCTGTGTGCCAGACACAGTTCTAAATATTGGGAATAGTGTGGTCAAGGAAACACACTAATTTCCTGCCCTCGTGAAGCTTATAGTCCTGATATGAGCAGTTGACATCTAGGCAGTAAGTTCCTGTTAATAGGCTAGTGAGGGGCTTCTGAGCTCTCTGTTAGGAAATTACTGGCTCGGTTCCCGCGCTAACAAATAATGCTGTTAATCCTTCTACAGAACATTTGCCATTCTTGATGAAGATTAATCTATTGCAGCATGTGTCTTTGAACCTTCTAGGTACTTTAAAACTCCAAGTCTCAGATGAAAACAAGAATCAAATCTTGAGCGTATTCTAAGTTCCTTATGGAAATGGTTTAGCCTACTGCCTGGATTTGGAATCGTATTAGGAATTTAACATTTCACAACAGAATGTCAATTCAGCTGTCTGGAGTATCTGAAATGTAAAACATATGGATCGTTTTATCAACAACACAAAATATTGGCATTTCAGACACTCATTAAAAATGTCAATCATAAATTAACTGTGATGCCAAAAACTTGCCTGAGACATCTGATATTTGAGAGATAGGATCTAAAAGATATATGAGGCATCCGTTTCTCTAGTCAGGCAATCAAGGAACTGCAGCTCAGATTTTGATTTAGTTTTCCAAATTACATGACTTGAAGGAACATACAGTTTTGCTCTTTCCCTTAGACCATTATGCCCATGATTTCAGAGAATAAAATTTGATGGTTTAGTGATTGTGTTTATTTATTCATATATACATAGATTTATTGCCAACTATTATGCCAAGTATATAAAGGACATATGAGATAATAAACTTTTTTACATAACAAAAGTGTTGTAGCCAAGAGTCTTAGCTCAATTTACATGCATTTAAATCCCTCTTTTCTTACTAATAAGTTACATCCTCTTAGGCAAATGTTATTAATTTTCAGAACATCAATATTCTTATTTGTGAAATAGGGATTAATAACATGTGCCTGCTTCATAGAGTTCTCACAATAATAAGAAAGGAAAAAAAATATTATAAAGGCTTAGTACTGCACTTGATGACTGGTGGTAGCTATTATGATTATGATTATGGTCATTAACTTCTGATTGTCTTTAAGAATACTTTTTTTTTACTTTTTATTTTGGAATAATTATAAATGAACATGTAGGTTTAAAGTAAGTCAGAGCAGCTCCATATAAACTTTGCCCAGGTTTTTTCAATCTCAATATCTTGCATTAATTGTAGTGTAATATCTCACGTAGGAAATAGGCATTGTTACATCACTGACCTTATCTGAATTTCAGCAGTTCTATGAACATTCATTTGTGGGGGGGGGTGTGAGTGTGTGGTGTGTATCCTGTTCAATTTTATCATCGATTTGTGTAACCATTACCATAGTCAACATACAAGATGGTTTCATCATATGGATTCTCCATACTCCCTTTTCCTGGTGACAGCTACCTCTCTCCCTCCCTCTGCCCCTTCTTAGTATCTGATAACCACTTATCTGTTCTCTATCTCTATAATTTTGTCATTTTAAGGATGTTATATGGATACAATCATACACAACTTTTTGAGTTTTTTTTTAATTACTCAGCATAAGTCTTTAAAGATCCATTCAAATTTTCACATGTATGAATAGTTTGTTTCTTTTTAAGACTGAGTATTAATCCATGGCATGGATGAACCACGGTATATTTAACTACTTATCCATGGAAATAATTTAGTTGTTTCCATATTTGGACCAATAAAGATAACGTTGCAGTGGGCATCTATATACAGGTTTTTGGTTGCACATAAGTTTTCATTTCTCTGGAATAAATGCCCAAGAGTGTAACTGCTTGGTCATATGGTAAGCAAATGTTTAGTTTTTCAAGAAACTGTCATTCTTTTTTCCAGGAAAGATGTCCTATTTTACAGTCCCACCAATGGCATATGAGAGATCTAGTTCTTGCAGATCCTTGATGACATATTATGTAATCACTATATTTTCTTTTAGTTATTGTTATTGTTGTGTAGTAAATACTATTGCAGTTTTAATTGGTGTTTTCCTCATGACTAACAATATTGAAAATATTCTCATATGCTTATGTGATATCTGTATACCGTCTCAAATAAAATAACTTTCTCTTCTGCCCTTTTTCTAATTGGATAATTTGAGTTTATGTTGTTTACTAGAAAGCTATTTACAATTTCTACATATAACTCTTATCTCTTATATGTGGCTT
The DNA here is from genome assembly GCF_023721935.1 of Panthera uncia. Taxonomy (NCBI): domain Eukaryota; kingdom Metazoa; phylum Chordata; class Mammalia; order Carnivora; family Felidae; genus Panthera; species Panthera uncia. Next base: position 113,525,443 of record NC_064811.1, on the reverse strand, counting down.
GCAATTTTTTGTTCTCAGTTTGTAGCTTGACTTTCACCCTCTTTACAGAATCTTTTATTTTTAATGAGGTCCAACTTATCATTTTTTTTCTTCTATGAATTATGCTTGTGGTAATAAGCTTAAGAAGTTGCCACGTACCCCTCGTCCCACATATTTATATGTTATGTATCTTTCTAAAATTTTTATAATTTTATGTTTTGCAAGTATGTCCATAATTCATTTTTAGTTAATATTTGTATTACAAGTATGATATTTAAATTGAGTTTCTTCCCTTCCTCCCTCCCTCCTTCCCTCTTTCCCTTCCTTCCTTACCCCCCTTCTTCCCTTCCTTCCTTCCTTCCTTCCTTCCTTCCTTCCTTCTTGCCTATGAATGTTCAATTCTTCAAGATCATTCATTGAAAATTCTGTATTTCTTCTATTGAATCGCTTTTACATTTTCATCAATCTCAGGCACATATTTGTGGATCTATATGGCAGTTCTCTACACTGTTTCTATGTGTCTTTCCTCCACCAGTACCATACTGTCTTCATTACAGTCACTATATAGTAAGACCTAGTATCAAATAGAGTGATTCCTCACACTTCATTACCATTTGTCAAAAAAGAATTTTTTTTAACTCTTCTAGGTCTTGTGTGTTCCTACATAAACTTTTAGATAAGCTTGTCTAAGCTATAAAAATACTTGCTGGGATTTTGATAGGAATTGCATTAAACCTATAGGTTAATTTAGAAAGAATTAATACCTTTACTATGTTAAGTCTTCAAACCACAAATGTTTTCTTCCATATTTATTTAAGTCTTCTTTGATTTCTTTCCTCAGAATTTTGTCATTTTTAAGATACAAATCCTAGAACTATTTGTTATTTTTATATATAGGTATATCATTTTTTTAAAGTAATAGCTTTACATTTTTAACTTTAGTTTGCAGATGTTTATTTTTAGTATGCAGAAATTTGCCTTCTCTTATATTGATCTTATATCCTACAGCCTTCCTGAACTCACTGCTTAATTCTAAGAGTTTTTCATAAAATATGGACAGTTTTATTTCTTTCTTACCAATCAATATGTCTTTTATTTCTTTTTGTTGCCTTAAAGTAGTAGCTAGAACTTTCAGCAGTGTGTCGAATAAGAATGTTTGAAGTGAATATCCTTGTTTTGTTTCTCAATACTGTGGGAAAATATTCCGTCTTTCACCATTAAGTGTGATATTAGGTGGAGATATTTTGTGGATACTTTTTAATCAAGTGGAGGAAGTATATTAGTTTTATAAAACTGCCATAACAAAATACCACAAACTGGATGGATTAAACAACAGAAATATATTTCCTTACACTTCTGGAGATTAGAAGTCCAAGATCAAAGCGGTTGTAGAGTTGCTTTCTTCTCAGGCCTCTGTCTTTGACTTGGAGATGGCGTCTTCTCTTTGTGTCTTTACATGGTCTTTCTTCTGTATTGTCTACATCCTCATCTCCTCTTCTTGTAAGCAATGAGCTCATTTAACTTAGCTATCTCTTCAAAGACCATATTCTAAAGAGTCACATTTTAAATTACTGAGGGCCAAGACTTCAACATATGAATGTGAGGGATGGGAGAAGAGACCCAATTCAGCCCATATCAGGAAATTCCTGCCAACTCCTTATTTTTTGTAAGGGTTTACTGTAAATGAGTGTGAGTTTTGTCAAGTGCTTTTTTTCAGAATTGGTTGACATGATTATTTAATTTTCATTTCAAATCAATTAATGTTCTGGGTTACACTAAATTATTTTTTTAATATTGAACTAGCCTTGCATTCTTGGAATAAATCCCATTTGGTCATGGCATATAATTCTTTTCATATATTGCTAGAGTTAATTTGCTAATTTTTTAGTGATTTTTATGCTTATTCATGTGTTTATTTATTTTTAATGTGTATTCATTTTTGAGAGAGAGAGAGACAGAGTGCGAGCAGGAGATGGGCAGAGTGAGAGGGAGACACAGAATCAGAAGAAGGCTCCAGGCTCTGAGTTGTCAGCATAGAGCCCAACGCCAGGCTCAAATTCACGAATGGTGAGGTTATGACCTGAGCTGAAGTCAGAAGCTTACATGACTGAGTCATCCAAGCGCCCGTATTTATTTCTGAGAGAGTCAGAGCTCAAGCTGGGGAGGGACAGAGAGAGAGGAACACGGAGGATACAAAGCAGGCTCCACGTTGTCAATGCGCAGACCCGATGCAAGGCTAAGGCTTGAAATCACCAACCTTCAGATCATGACCTTAGCCAAAGTCAGACACTTAACAAACCTTGCAACCCAGGCATCCCAATTTGCTAATTTTTAATTGAGAAGTTTTACACCTAAGTGTAATGAGAGATACTGGTCTGTAATTTTCTTTTTTTTTTGTATTCTGTCTACTTTTGATATCAGAGTAAGAGTAGACTTATAGAATGAGTTGGGAAGATTCAGATTATCTATTTTCTATTCAGATTATCTATTCTATCTGGTTGAGTTTTAGTAGTGTGTTATCCTGGGACAATTTCTTCTAAGTTGTATAATTTATGAGTGTAAAGTTTTTCAGAATAAGTCATTATCCTTTTGATGTTGGCAGGGTCTATAATGGATATTCCTAGTGTTAATCTGAATATTGATAATTTTAGTCTTCTCTCTTTTTATCTGTGTCCATTTTCCTGAGGTTTTTAAAAATTTATTGTTTTTTTTTTTTTTTGAGAACAGCCTTCTGGTTTTATTGATTTTTCTATTGTTTCCTCTTTTCAGTTTTATAGACTTTTGCCTTAATCTTTATTATTTCTTTCATTTAACTTTCTCTGTATTTATTTTACACTAAAAATATTCTCTTTTAAGTAAATAATTAAAGTAAAAATAATATGGATTGTTGATGTGACACTTTGCTTCTAATGTAAGCATTTAGTGCTGTAAATTTCCCTCTTAGCACTGTTAGTTGTTAGTTGAATATTAATATATTTTGATATCTTGTATTTTCATTTTTATTCAGTTCTTTATGTTTTATTTATTTCTTTTGACACTTTCTCTTGGAACTAGAAATTAATTAGAAGTGTGTTAATCATTTTCATGTAGAGATTTGCTCTTGTCTTTCAGTTATTGATTTCTAGTTTAATTTCATTATATTCAGAGAACATAAACTGCATAATTTTAGTTCTTTAAGTTTGTTAATTTGATTTATAACCCATAATATAGTCTATCATGGTGAATATTCTCTTGAAAAAATCAGGATTCTGTGGTGTTGACTGGTATGTTCTGTATTCCAATTAACTCCTAGTATTGGCTTGTATAATCAGTTTCTTCTTATCCCTATTTATTTTTTTCTTTTTTAGTAGTACTATCAGTTGCCAAGAGGGGGGATGTTCTAGTCCCTAACTGTAATTGTGGGCTTGTTTACTTCTCTTTTCAAGGCTATAAGTTTATGTAGTATGTATTTTTAGGCTCTGTTGTTTGGTGCATACACAATTTAATATTGTTATGTCATATGATTGAAAATTTTATCGTTATAAAGTGCATTTTAATGGGAATTATTAATTAATTTCCTTGTATATATTTTAAGGAATCTTCGGGGAGGTAATCTACACACATTAATAATTATTTAGGGAAACCTCAAATCTCAGTGCAATAAAAAGACACATTATTTAATCTTAGCCAAAGTAACTGGAAATACCTTTCATAGTGTGGCATAATAAGACCAAAAAGGAGACTCTTAGCCTATTGCAAAAAATTTTATATACTAAGTATGTAATTTTTCAATTCATATATATTAATATAATCAGTGATGTGTGTGTGTGTGTGTGTGTTTTGTTGTATATGTATACATGTTAAGCAGTTATTGAATAAGAAAGAACTACCTTCTATGCACACAGAAAATGATAGGCACACTTGCAATGTGATTGTGAATATTCCCTAACAGTTCTTTTCAACTAAGTTATCAGTAAACTCCTTGGTCATACATGGCAAGAGATAAACAAAAGACAAAACAGTTCTGGTTATGGTCTGGTCTCTTATATTCCCCCTGCACCCAGTTTTATTGAGGTATAATTGATATATAGTACTGTGTAAGTTTAAGATGTACAGCATAATGATTTTGACTTACATACCAATGTGAAATAGCTACTACAATGAGTCCCGTTAGGATCATTTCCTACAGATACAAAAAAAGAAAAGGAAAGAGCAAAATGTCTTTTTCTCCTTGTATTGAGAACTCTTAGAATATACTCTCTTAACAGCTTCTATATATATCATACTCAGTCTTTCATTTTTATGTTTCATGCTGCTGTTGAGTAATCAGTTAATGTCTGTAATAATTTTACATTGTCCGTTATTATCAAATTTACTTCCAGCTTTACATATTTTTTCCACTAATGGTTGCAAAAGAAAAAAAAAAGAAAACTAGTGTAAATAAAATATTAAGGGTTAGCCCTATTGTTTCTAGGTTTAATTTTTAATGGCACGTGTGTCACAATGATAAGAAAAGAAGTTTTGTTACATGTTATAAAATGAAACTAGTTGCAATAAGAAAAATGTAGTGATTCTGTCAAAAATCATTTGTGAGTTTTGGACTATCCTCCCTTTTTAGTAGAATCTTTTACAAATTCTGTGTTTTATGTTTGTTTTTGTTTCAATTTTTAGAAACTTTTTACTTATTTATTTTGAGAAATAGATATAGAGAAAGAAGGAGGAGCAGAGAGAGAGGGAGAGAGAATTCCAAGCAGACTCCATACTGTCAGTGCAGAGCCTGACACGGGTTCGATCTCATAAACCATGAGATCATGATCTGAGCTGAGATTAAGAGCCTGGTGCTTAACAGACTGGGCCACCCAGGCGTCTTCTTTATTTCAGTTTTAAAAACAAGTTGTCTAATATAATTTGCAGATTTTCAGTGGCATCCTCACAAACCTGAGAATGCGTCAAGTGACTGTATTGGTGATTATGTTGATCACAAAGAAGTAAAAGAAAACACGTAAGCCTCAGGGCTACTTCAGATTATCTTGATTCGATACAGAGACAAATAAATGGTTGGATGGTATAGAATCAGATGACGATCAGGACCAACACTCTCCTACTGAGTTCTTATCAGGAATTGAGTGTGAATGTGTATGTGCGTGAGCCACCATGCCCATAATTTAAACACTTTGTTTTAAAATAGTGAGACTTGTTCCTACAGTGGCCCTCCATCCTCCTCTTTTCACACCTCTTTTCTTACTTAGGTGATTTGGCGTGGCTTTTATGAGTTGTACAGAATCTGTTTCATAGAGTTATTTGAAACCATGCTACCCTGTGCTTGACTTTTTGTCAGTCCATAGATAGCATGTTTGCTTGAGATGTTCAATAAATACTTGGTAGCTATGGTAGTTTAAATTTTTAATCTATCCCTATATTTGTATGCATATCTCTGTCAGTCTTAGAGTGGGGGGTTGTGTGGCAACAACTGAAAGGGAAAGAAATGCAGTTCTTATTTTCAGAATTGTTTTGTACCTAGGACAAAATTTCTAAGGGCGCTATGGCTTAGGTCGAAACCTCTTGGACTGTAGAAACTGGAAATTAAAATAATGCTGTGTAATACTTCTTACAGAGTTTATAATGCTCTGTTAAACACTTTGGACAATCAGAAAAAGAAAAAACAAAATGACACTATGATTTGTGGTTATCTGTAGCACCAGCTTCCCACAGACACATACTAATAGTCAGGAGTAAGGTATGAATAACAGATCTTGCATAGTTAACTCAGTGTCAGAAACTAACCCTCAAATTTGCTATTAACACCTATTGTTGACTCACTAAATCTTGTTCATTGATTGACAGATTTTGTAGGAGGTGTGAAGGTGAACAAAGTCTATTAGTTATTATTACATGAGAAATGACCCCAAAATGCAAAGGCTTCAGTAACTGAGTATTCATTATTTCAGAGTTTCTGTAAGGAATCTGGATATGACTTATCTGGGTCCTCTGCTTCAAGGGCTCCCAGAAGCCTGCAGTCATGGCATAGGATGGGGCTATAGTCTCATCTGAAAATATGATTGGGAGAAGACCTGCTTCAGTCTTGGGATTCAGTGTCTTACTAGCTGTTGGTTCAAGGTCTGTATTAGTTCCTTGTCATGAAGTCCTCTCTATAGCATGGATGAAAATATAGCAACTGGATTTCTTCTGAGTGAGTGAGCAAGAGAGCAAGGCTTAAGTCCTTAGTTTACAATTTAATCTTGGAGATGCTATTTCTTCTTCTATTCTTCTATTTTTTCAGATTTTTTTCTTCTACTTGCTACTACTAGTAAAGGTATTATTATTTTTAGTGGATACAAATTATTTCCCTTGAAAACCCATAGAATTTTTTTTCTCTCACATTGTGTTTGAAAAAAATACATTTAGGGGAGCCTGGATTTCTCAGGAAGTTGGGTGTCTGACTTCTGCTTAGGTCATGATCTCTCAGTTTGTGTGTTCAAGCTCCACACCGGGCTCCCTGCTGTCAGCACAGAGCCTGCTTCAGATCCTCTGTGCCCCTCTATCTCTGCTCCTCTCCCACTAGTTCTCTCTCTCTCTCTCTCAAAATAAATAAATAAACATAAAAAAGAAAATACATGTAAATGAAAAGGAGAATATGCATACCCTTGAGATGATCCTGTTTTGTCAATGTAAGCAGCTAGGGTGTGGGTGGGAAACTAAACATATAAAAGGAGACAATTTTAATGGTACAGATGCACATTCTCACTTTCAAACTTGCCATTTCATTTAAATATTTTAAAATATCAGCAGATCCCGTCAGCATGTAAAACTATATCTAAAATTCAATAAAAGACAACCAAACTTTGAATTTCTGATTTTTTCATAATTTTGATAGCATTGATTTTCTAACATTGGGGTAATAGATATCCAGTTATCATGTTTTGTCTTTATAACAAATTGTTGACCAAAGAGAAGTTAACATTAGATCAAAACAGATAAAATAGCTTTGCATAAAATGATAAGAGATTATCCCCTTGATAAAAATCACATTTACACACTTCAGAGAATCAAGGTGATGTTTTGACTAGTCTTTTGTTTTGTTGTAGTTGACTATTAGTTCTTAGATAAAGCATAACATTTTCCCTTGAAAGGACCACTGGTTTTAATTTAGTTAATTGGAATGTCAATTTACTTTATTATCAAAATAATTTGATCATTATCCACTAAGATGACTATAATTAAAAATATCAGCTGGTTGTGATACCTTCTTTCTTTCTATAATTTCAGATTTTAGAATTCAATATTACATCATATTGATTTTTTGGTAAAATCTCTTATTGTTGCTGTATGCAATATTGAACCATTGAATCCCTTCCCTGTTGTGGAATTAGATGTGTAACCATTGTCTCATAATGAATATGCTGTCTAACAATGGACTCCGTTATAAACACAACAATAACATTTTGAATTTCATCATTATGAAAGATTAGAAACGTACAATTTAATTCCCAGGGTTTTAGCGTTAATGCGATACTAGCTAAAATATTTACATTTTCAGTGCCAGTTTAATTAAGCATATTCATTGTCTTGAATCAAAACATAATTTGCACTGGGTTTAAATATTTCAGCATTATGTTTGTACAGAGTTTGAACACTGTCACAGAGGGTCTTTAGAGTTAATTTTAAACTCCAGCAAATGAGTCATTTTAAGCTAACCCAAGCTTCTCGGTGCATTGCAATACAGCTTTACACTTCCTGACAAATTGAATTCCAGCCAGGTGTCAGTCTTTAGAATCCCCAAGGTTTATCTCTGCCCTTTCTGCTCTGACATATGCTTTTGACATACCCAGAAAATTGTGTGATAGAAACCTGTGGAGTAGTAATACCCTCTGCAGCAGGGGTCAGCTGTAAAGAACCATTAATGAGGCCTCCCATAAACAAACTGTTCTGAACAGTGACAATGGCAGAGGAAACAAAAAGATACGATCCTACTATTACATATTGCATACAGTGAAAGTCTCTATTATAACCCAGTCTTTAGATTGTTTTTCCAAAAAGTGAAAGCAAGCTGACTTTTTTTGGGGTCTAGATCTCCCATGAAAAAAATTATTGAACCTTACTTGAATTTTTATTTTTTCCTCTCACTTTGAGAACTGTCCAATATTTACTTTATTGATGCTTCACAAGGGATATATCATCTATTTTGTCTTCATTAAAAAAAAAAAAACTACATATGTCACTCGTGAAAACATGCACCCAAAACACTTGAAACTGAAATCAATTACTATTTATATAATTTGTAATATACAGTTCTTTGTGGATGCCACCCTGTAGGTTAATCTGGAGTGAGAACAACAAGGAACAGGAAAGGGCATAACCTCATGCAATAAGCAAAAATGATCAAGTAAAAATGAGGTTGGATGTCCAGCCTATACATTTTTCTTAAAGTGGGGCACCTGGGTGGCTCAGTTGGTTAAGCATCTGACTCTTGGTTTCGGCTCAAGTCGTGATCTCATGGTTTTATGATTTCAAGCCCTACACTGGGCCCTGTGCTGACAGTACAGAGCCTGCCTGGGATTCTGTCTCTCATCCTCTCTCTGCTTCTCCCCAAGTCATGCTGTCTCTGTCTCTCTCAAAATAAATAAGTAAAACCTTTAAACAATTGTTTTTCTTAAAGTGAAATCTGTTGAGAATGTGGGCTTTATCGCAAGAGAAGTCCTAAGATCATATTATTCAAATTAATTTGTGAAGAAATAAACAGAACATCCTGGTACATAAAGCAGGAAAACATGGGCTGGGACTAGACTACCCAGATTATCATCTAGTGGTTGTCTACTAACTTCATTTGTTTAGATGTGATATTTGATGATGATTTCTCAATAGTCTAGTTTTTGACATTTAATGTTTTATTTATTTATATTACATGTAAATGCCCTTCAGATAATGCTCTCATTAATATACATCACATAGTCATTTTAGTGTTCAGTTTGGACTGAGTGAATAAGTAAAAAGAATTTGAAAACATTTAGCATGCTGTAATATGCTTCACATTTCTTGACCCTGACATAATTTTTCTCAGGTTTTTTGGGTAAAGATAGTGCATATGTACATTTTTAAAAAGCACATCATATATGAAGACCCATTTGAGTTATTACATTAATATTAAAACTAATTATGAAAAAATGCCTCATGGTTTTTGGGTTTTTTGTGTGTGAAATATACTTAAAAGAACTATAGTCATGTATATGTATAACCTCCTTATGTTTTATTCAGTGACCCCAAATCTGAATGAATGAAATAAAATAGAGGATTAGTGCCTAAGCCCCCACATAATGAAGTGTTGACCTGTGGAGTAGAACTTCTCAAAGACTCTTCATTCTTCCTCCTTCCCACACCACAGTTCTCCTTGCCCACTCTAATATACCTTTTTGTCTAGTCTAATCTTAAATTCATAGACTCTGGATAAAAAGAATCTTCATTTGCAGACATCCTTTTTCTGCATCCTATGTGTAAGATGATAATACTCATGAGCCTGGGAAGCTATATCAATGTGACAAGTGTGTGTGTGTGTGTGTGTGTGTGTGTGTGTGTGTGAACGCTATCATTCCAACTGCATTGTAAGTGACTTAAATATAGGAACAATGCCTTAGAAATTTCTCCCTCAGGGAAAACATCACATTATTATTTGTAATTTTTACAATTCCTCAGTAGGTTACAACGGTCTCACTTACTTTGGTTAGATTGGTTTTGAATAGATGTGGTACAATCTTGGCCTTTTTCTAAGCTTCTCTGTTTACCAGTAACAGCAGCTATTGGATAACTGAATAAGATTAGAAATATCATCTGATGATATGACACAATTTTTCTCTGACAAACGCAGAGATGTTTGTGTGCTTGATGAAAAACTAAGCCCAAGTGTCGTGTCAACTATGGTGGCCCATATATCTTGAATTTTCTCTTCCAATTAATTCTCTATCTCTACAATTAATGTGCCGTGGAATAAAAGGAAAAGAAATTATCACTTTATTATTCTGTGTATTATTTACTCCGAGTATTTCTATAAACAAAGTGGCAGATAAAATTAAGTAACTTTGAGAAGATTTCCATTAAAGGATATATTGGGTTTCTAGGAGTCTAATGGAAAAAGTTAAAGTTAGCCAGTCACTTGAAGACAGGCACTAGATAACATAGAAAAAAGGTTATTTTTACTGCAGGCTGTAACAACTACCTGCATCAGGTTAGGCAATGTGTGCCTGTGTGCCATCAGGATCTTAACTCATGTAGAATTAAAATATATCCGTTGGAAGGGAAGGTAAAAGTCAATGGAATTTTGTCTCCATATTTCAATCAAGCAGTGGAGTCATGGGGAAATTTGAAATAACTTTAAACTCAAGATTAAGTTAAAGACTTAGGAAAACTGTGTGTGAAAAGTAAGGCTATAAATTATACTTTGGGAATTTTCTTACCTGGTGGGTATTCTTTTAATTTTATTTAAAAGGTTTTATTTTACAATTATGAAAAGAAAATGGACTTAACTAGGTAGTACTCTTGACCACTTTCAGTCCTCTTTCTTCCTCCTTCACTCACCCTTCCTTCCTTCCTTCCTTCCTTCCTTCCTTCCTCCCTCCCTCCCTCCCTCCCTCCTTCCCTCCCTCCCTCCCTCCCTCCCTCCCTTCCTTCCTTCTTGGCCTCAACAAATAATACAAAGTAACTTTTATGTGCCAGGTGATTGCCATGAAAACACTGAAACATTTAGCATGGATGAAACCCAACTCCTTCCCTCAATGGACTACATTTCCATAAAGAGGGACAGAAATATGCATGGTTGTGCAGTTAAGCATTGATGTTCTTGACTCTTTTCCACTGACAGTCTCTCAAGTGTCTCTCAAGTGTCTTTCTGGAGTCTTCAAATGCACTCCATTAATAAACTTCCAAAAATATCAAACCTAAGAAAGAAGTCTTAAAAGGTAAAGAAGATTAGATGGATGCATCTGGTGGTATTTTGAAAACCATTGGCTGGCCAAGACTTAATTATTTTCTAGTTTTATTGAGAAATTGACATATATTACTGTATGTTTAAGGTGTACAATATAGTATGACTTACATATACTATGAAATGATTACAACCACAACAGGTTTAGTTAATATCCATCATCTTGTATAGATACAATGGAAAAAAAAAAAAAGAAAAAAACAATTTATCGTGATGAGAGCTCTTAGGATTTACTCTCTTAATTACTTCCCTATATATTATAGAGCAGTGTTAACTATAGGCATAAGATTGTACATTAAATTCCTAGTATTTATTTGTCTTAAAATGGAAATTTGTGTTTTTAACTCCTTCCCTCCAATTCCTCTTCCCTGCCACTCCCTACCTCGGCTTTCTCTACTGTTTCTTCCTTCCTTCCTTCCTTCCTTCCTTCCTTCCTTACCTCTGGCCTTTCTTTCTTTCTTTCTTTCTTTCTTTCTTCCTTTTCTTTCTTTGATTCTACATATAAGTGAGGTCATACAGAATTTGTCTTCCTCTATCTGACTTATTTCACTTAGCATAATACCTTCAAGGTCTATCTGTGTTGTTGAAAATCATAGGGTTTTTTTCATTTTTTTTTAGTGTCTGAATAATGTTCCATTACATACACATACACCATAGCTTCTTTACGCATTCATCTATCAGCAGGCACTTGGGTTGTTTTCATATCTTGGTTTTTGTAAATAATTCTGCTATGGACTTGAGGGTGCAAATATCTTTTTGATTTAGTGTTTTCATTTCCTTTGGATCCATTCCCAGAAGTAGAATTGCTGGATCATATGGTAGTTATATTTTTAATTTTTTGAGGAACATCCATACTGTTTTCCATAGTAGCTGCACCAATTTATAATCCCCTCAACAGTCACAAAGTGTCCCTTTTCTCCACATGCATGCCAGCACTTTTATTTCTTTTTCTTTTTGATAATGGCCATTCCAACATACAAGAGGTGATAGCTCATTGGTTTTAACTTGCATTTCTCTAATGACTAGTGATATTGAGCTTTTCATGTACCTACTGGACATTTCTATATCTTCAGGAAAATGTCTGTTCAGGTCATTTGCCCATGTTTTAAGTAGATTATTTGTTTGTTTGTTTTTTCTTGTTGTTTGTTTTGTTTTGTTTTATGATATTGAGTTGTATGCCTTTTTGATATATTTTCGATATTAACCCCTTATCGATATACGGCTTACAAACATTTGTCCCATTGCATAGGTTCTCTTTTTACTTCATTGATGATTTCTTTGCTGTGTAGAAGCTTTTGTTTTAGTCCCACTTGTTTTATTTTGGCTTTTGTTGCTTTTACTGTAGGTGAGATTAAAAAGAAATCATTACCAAGACCCATGACAAGGAGGTTTTTTCTTATGTTTTCTTTTAGGAGTTTTATAGTTTCAGGTATTACATTTAAGTGTTTAATCTCTTTCATTTTAATTTTTGTGAGTGGTGTAAAATCCCAAACCTTATTATTAAGTTTTGGAATAGCTTTTTTTTTTATTTTTTTAACGTTTATTTATTTTTGAGACAGAAACAGATCATGAACAGGGGAGGAGCAGAGAGAGAGGGAGACACAGAATCTGAAACAGGCTCCAGGCTCTGAGCTGTCAGCACAGAGCCTGATGCGGGGCTCGAACTCACGGACCGTGAGATCATGACGTGAGCCGAAGTCGGAGGCTTAACCGACCAAGCCACCCAGGAGCCCCTGGAATAGTTTTTAAATAAATGTGGCAAGCACAGGGGTCATCAAACACAACACACACAGGGGTCACTTCTGTGGTTCTTTATCTTTTTGTTTGTTTTTCATCACACTTTGCTAACATGACTCTTCTCCTCTGAACATTTGTGTATAGACATTCACCGAATTTCAGGTCTTCAACATGTTCTCTATATGAACAGAAGTAAATAAAAGTTATAATGGCATGAAATATATGGAGATTGGTAGTATAATAATGAGACAGAAGGAGATACTGGTATTATTATCCACTGTGTAGGATGATTAAATTATATTTAAGATATTTATAACATTTAGAAGACTGATTAAAATTTATTTCTCTTTATCCTACATTGACGTTATATTATTCAGTTATAATTTTGCTTCCACATATATAGTGGAATCAACATTAAAAGAATCTGTTTAATTGCTTATGTACTTGCATTTTCTGATAGTTGTCAAAGCACAAAATCCCTCAGTTAATACAGCATAGAACTAATAAAGAAAAACACAGATTGATTCAATTATTTGCTGTTTTGCTTTGCATTAGTCCACTATCTCCCTATATGTCTATATTTGTACTTATACTCCTTTATAGTCATGAATTGAAATGTTTTTGAGAAGTCTATAGACAATGCATTAGTATTTGAACTGCAACCAATTTAGGAAATGCACTACATTCAATTTAGTCTGACATGATTCTGAGAGGACATATCTCACAAGATTTAAGAATTTTATTCTCTTTGACATTAAGTAGAACCTCTCATTCAGAGTTTGTAAAATTACAATCCAAACAAATAACCTAATATTTTTATTCATTTTACACAATACGGTTTGAATTATACTAAGCACTCTCTACCCTGTCAGAAATAAGAAAGGCTGCCCATCTTTCCTCCTTGAGTCGCAGATCCAATGGTAAAGCAAGAAAAGCTTCCAAAGAGAAACACTTTCTTCTCTGATAACTGCTCCAACGATGTACTCTGAGGAAAGTGGCAAGTGAAATTCTCCGTGGTTCTTTCTTTAGCAATGACAGGTCCCAGGGTTTCAGATTTGGGTCATGATGAGTTAACCTAAATTTTGAAGAAATGGCAAGAACCTGAAAATCATGAATATATTTTGGGGCACCTGGGTGTCTGTCGGGTAAACATTCAACTCTTGGTTTCAATTCATGTCATGTTCTCACTGTGAGTTTGAGCCCTGCATCAAACTCTGTGCTGATGTGGGGAGGCTGCTTGGGATTCTCTCTCTCCCTCTCTCTTTCTGCCTCTCCCCTGTTTTCTCTCTCTCTCTCAAAATAAATACAAAAAAAATGTTTTTTAATTAAAAAAAATCCACGAATACATTTTAATTCTGTGAGCTCTTTTCTGATTATTTATTCTAAAACTGAATTGAAAATAAGTGAAATATTTTATATTGTGTGAAGATGGATGTAAATTGGCACAGCCAGTATGGAAAATAGTACAGAAGTTTACCCAAATTTAAAATAACCTACTGTATGATCCAGTAATCCCACTTCTGGGCATATATACAAAGGGAATGAAAACAGAGTATCAGAAAGATATCAGTACTCTCATGTTTATCTCAGCATATTTGCAAAAGCCAAGAAATAGAAATAAGCTAAATGTCCATTAATGGAATAATCGATAAAAACGATGTGAATACACACACACACACACACACACACACACATACACACACACACACACACAATGGAATATTATTCAGTCATGAGGAAGAAAGATATTCTACCATTTGTGACAACGGATGAATCCTAAGGACATTACATGAAGTGAAATAAACCAGAGAAAGATAAATACCGCATGGTATTATATATGGAATTAAAAAAAAAAAAAGTTAAACTCATAGAAACAGAGAATAGAAAGTGGTTTTCAGGCTGGGGAGGGTGATAAGAGAAATATAAGTTGGTAAAAGGATACAAACTTTCAGCTACAAGATGAATGAGATCTAAAGATCTACTATAAAGCATGGTGACTATAGTTGATAACATTATATCATTGACATTTGCTAAGAGAGCAGAACATAAATGTTTTCAGGAAAAAGAAAGAAAAGATAGGTGACGTGACAGATAAGTTAATTAACCAGATCATGGGAATCCTTTCATAATGTATATGGATACCAAAATACCATAATGTACACTTTAAATATCATGCAATTTTATTGATCAAATTTGTTTCAACAAGCTGAAAAAAAAGTTTTACAATACCATTTCCCATTATTTATATTAAAAATCTTAAATTATGTACCCAAAATTAATGGTGCATTATAACTGAAATAAAATGTTTGCAGAGAGTTTCTAATACAATGAAACATGCTTATGTTAGATTAGATTAGATCCATTAATTAGCATGAAAATTCCAAAACAGTATTTCTTAGAAGCACCTGGGTGGGTCAATTGGTTAAGCCTCTGACTCTTGATTTTGGCTCAGGTCATGATCTCACAGTTCCTGAGATCAAGACCTTCATTGGGCTTTATGCTGAGTATAGAGTCCGCTTGAGATTCTCTCTCTCTCTCTCTCTCTCTCTCTCTCTCAATCTGTGTGTGTGTGTGTGTGTGTGTGTGTGTGTGTGTACCTCTACCTCTTTCTCTTTCTCCCTCTTTCTCAAAAATAAATAAATAAACTTTAAAAAAAGAATATTTTAAAAATACAATTGCTTTCCTAAAGCAACAATAAATATTGACATTTACTTTCTGCTTAATATAAAACAACAAAAATGTTCTCTGGACAATTTACATTTTGTTTACTTAATCATAACCAAGAAGGGTTACTTTCCAATGAATCTTTTCCACTGTTATTTTAGGAGAAATTCAGATACAGGTAGTGTTTAAAAAGGTAATCCTAAGGGGTGATACCCAAATTTCTTCTGGCCCTCAGAATGTCATCATGAATGAAATTATTTCCTGAATTCTAGGTTTAAAAAAAATGTTTAAGCTGTTATAAGAAGTAGAGCATGTTTAAATCAATATTGTATATAAAAATGGAAAACAGGGGCACCTGGGTGGCTCAGTTGGTTGAGCGTCCGACTTCGGCTCAGGTCATGATCTCACGTTCCGTGAGATCGAGCCCCGCGTCGGGCTCTGTGCTGACAGCTCAGAGCCTGGAGCCTGTTTCAGATTCTGTGTCTCCCTCTCTCTCTTACCCTCCCCCATTTATACTCTGTCTCTCTCTGTCTCAAAAATAAATAAACATTAAAAAAAATTTAAAAAAAAAATTAAAAAAAAATGGAAAACATAGGTGTTATGTTTGTTTGAGGAGATTTGGTTTAGAATATGGATATATACGAAAAGAGTTAAGAGATTATAGAAGAGATAATGAGAAAGAGACAGAGAACATGAGAAAGAAGGACAAAGAAGAGCAGGGAAAAAAAATATATAGCAACATTAAAAAGAAAAAGAAATAATGTGGTTCTTATCAAAGGTTTAAGTACCATGCAGAGCATGAAACATATTTTGGGAAATTGTGGGAGTTTGCTTTGTTAAAGGAAAATTAAATTTTAAGCAAGTGTTCAAAAAAATCTTTCTGATGAGGCAATCTATTTGATTAAGGATTCAGGGGTAGAAACATTAAAGCTAGGTGGTTCAAAGCACTCGGGCTATCTCAGAGTGGCTTTGCTCTGAAAGCAAGCACAGAAATTATTTGATGCACCCTTTCCTTCTCCAATGTCTACAATTTGCGTTTCAAATAAAAGTCAGGAAACACATCAAGATCTTTTTGTGGAACAACATGTGGAATACCAATTATGCTAGCTTAATTTTTTCAAATGCCTGATTACTATTTTCTCCTCCATTTTTATGTTTCCGATTATCTTAACAGAATGGAGAGTCTCTATTTGTTAAAAAAACGTGAAGAGCTTGTTTGGATGTGACAAATTTCAAAAGAAGAAGAATCTGTCAAAGGACTGCATTATCACACAATCAGGGGGTGGGATGATACAGCATAAATTCATCAGCATAATTCACCGCCAGTGTATGATAGGATAGCATCTTCAAAACTGCACACACTGCTAAGCTTTTCTGACAAAAAATATGGAGTTATAGATGAATAAATGGCTACTTTCTCAGCAACTCTGTAAGATACTTAGGTGCTAATGTTTGTAAATGAAAGAAGTTTAAATGCCACAGCTATTTTAGGGGCATTGCTGTTCAAAAAAAGCCAGTGTATTCGTAGCATTTACATGACTCACTTTTAATATAGCTAGTAATGATCCAAGACTTACTTTGGGGTTTTCCTTTTTAAAAATCAGTTTATATTTTGACTTTCTAAAATGAAATGCTTTGTTTCTGGGAGTCCCAGAAAATACATTCTTTTTGTTACTGTAAAAGCATGGAATACTTGAACATTGATCAAGGTGTCAGTGATGTTTTTCCCTTAGAAACAAACTAAAAAATGTATTACATTATCACCAGGTAAAACCCCCTAAAAATATCAGTATTGTTTGGTTTACAATAAGTACAGGGATCAAAATAAAATGTCATCAAAGTGTTGTTTTAAATTAATGCACAAGTATTTATTATAATCCTCATTTTAGAATGTGAAGACTGCATTGTGACCTAAGGTGGGACTTTTATTAGTCTTTGTATTTTTTTTTTTTTTTAATAAGAAATTGCAACATCTTGTAGGTGCTTAAGCCAGTAGGTGGCAGCATAGCTCTTTGGTTGCTCAGAAGAATGCTCTCAAATTTAAAGTGCTTTTAAGAATTCTCCTTTCTGGTGATTCAAAAAAAAGTTTTTCTCTATGTTTCTTTTATTTTAACACCATATTCATGCATGGGTATATAATATTTAGGGATAAGTTTATAGAATAGTAGCAATCTGCCTTTTCAAATAGATTCTGTAATATATATGCTGTATTTACAATATAATTTTCATCTTTAAGTTATATTTTAGAGCATAAAGGGACACTTCTAAATCCTCTGCTTCACCGTTATCATTTTATAGATTAAAAAACATATACTCCTAGAAATATGAAGTGATGTGCCCAAGCCCAACCACAGGTAATTTCAGAAATCAATCCATCTTCCTTTCTCAGTAAAAACTGATCTGGAAAAAATTTCCTTTTGCACAAGGATTGAAATCCGAACTAGAGAATATAGAAAACTACTCTTATTTTGTTTATATTGAAAATATTTCGCTCTTGTTCTTTTTCTTTTCTTTTGTGTGTGTGTGTGTGTGTGTGCGCGCGCGCGCGCGCGCGCGCGCGCTGGGGGCGGGGGGTTTAGAACTGTATGGAAAGACAATATTAAATGACAGTATTTTTATCTGGCCACCAACACTCTTTACCTAATAACAACATTAGATTAGGTGCCTCGTCAACACCAGCTGATAAAAAAATTTTAAATAATGACGTCATCTTGGTAACCACTTGTTTCCAATCTTTCAGAAGTTTTATGGTTGTTCTTCAGAAGATATCCAAGTCAAAGTCAAAGCCTAAGCTTGTCACAGTGGGCAAGCAAGGAGGCCCTACACAAACTGTCCCTCCCTTTTCTGGACTCCCCTCTTTGTGGCTCCCTCTGGTGCTCATACACTCCCTATACACAGACTTGGGCCTTTCCAAGAGGCTGCTGAACATGTCACTGCAACACTCTGGCCACAGATTTTTCAAGGATTGCTCGCTTGTCTTCTTTAGGTCTCTGCCCAGTTGTCACCATTGCAGTGAAAGTACATGGAGTTTCTGATCATCTTAAATAAAATTGCAACAACTGCCCCCTTGTCATTTATTCTATTCCTATTCCCTGATTTATTCAATAGTTCTTTCACTACTTCAAGTTTGAGAACATTTTCTCCAAGCAACTGAAGATCCATGCAGTTATCAACATAAGCAAACAACATATTTTGTTTACTTGTATGTTCATTTATTAGTTAGTTTATCATCCTTTATCCCTCTAGAATGTAAGCATCAAGAGGCACCAGATTTGGGCTATATTATTTCCTTCTGTATCTCCAACACCCAGAACAGTTCCTGACAAATGGTAATAATTTCGTTAATCAAATGTTGATTTCAATCTTCACAGTAAAGCCTGTAGGGTCCTTTGAGGAAAGTTGTAAACAAAAGACAATGGTACTTTTTAAGGTCTGATTAGCACAGAGCTTATTTCCTTAATTGTTTGTAGTTTACACACAATATTATAAGCCTTGTTTTTCTTGAATTCCTACATCTTTGTTAGTAATTTAGAAATGGTGTAAGTAAAAATAAATGAAAACATTAATAGCATGTTATGCTTTCCAGATATTTGGTGTATTTCTTTTCCTTATTTAATTTCTTATTCTTCTTTTTCTCTTTTACAATATCTAATATAAAACTAATAGAGACTGACCTTAGAACTTTAATGATCTCAAGTTCAGAATCAGAAATATAAAATATATAATTTATTTATAATCTTGAGTCATAGTATTGACCTTGACAAATGTATTAATCAGCTACCCAGCCTGAGGTGAGCAACTCTGTAAGTTTTGTGCATCAACCGTTATATGACTAGAGTGTTGCTTGGCAGAAGAAGGCTTATTTCCATGTCTAATCACCTACCATTGGTACCTTGTGGCTTTGTGACTATAAACCACCTCACCTAAGTTACAAATTAGTGACAAGTGATGTCAGAAGAGATAATGCTAATGACATGTGTGGCATTTTTCTTGTTAAGTGAATATTGATCCAGGGATCTAACACTCAGTTTGAAGAGAAAATTTTATTACATGAAACACCATTTTATGAACACCACAGGCACCAGATCCTTTGCTTTGGAGTTTTCAAGACTCTCATAAATGTAAAATGCTATCAATTTATAGCAAGAAAATATATTAAGCAAGCCAAATCCGTTCACATTAAACTCACACTACACTTAACTCATTTAAGTTCAAGGATATGAATTTTTTATTATGAAAGAATAAAACTTTATATTCCCACAAACTACCTATGAACACACTAATTGCTTCAATAATGGCTTGTTCTATCATGCTATCACCAGGAAAGAACTAATAAGAAAGAACTCTCATTGTCACAAACATAAAGTAAAATGTATATTTTCATGTAAATCATGAGCAAGTGATATTGCTAAAAATAAACTATTTTTCTTAAAAATAAGAAAATGAAAAAGTGGATCAATGAGATGAAAGGTGGTTTTATGTCCATTTGTAGCCATGGCCACCACCTTCAGAAAATAGTACAGAGGAATGGGAAATGAAGAGTTATCAAAATATCTAAAATCACTCTTGCCTTGAAATGAGATCTAGACACTATCTATATAGGAATGGAATTAGTCAGTAGTGTCTGGGAATGTAGAAGAAATATAGTGCAGAAACTAAAAATGGTAATAACATCAAAAATCCCATTTTTCTCTAAATTTGAAAAGTTAAAATGAATTCACAAAGAAAATACTTGCACTACAGAAGCATATAATTTACATAGGGGTGTTTATTATGTGAATGATCATATGGCATATTGTCCCTTTAAATGTTTTACAGGAAAGAAAGGTCTGGGTAAATTAACCATATGATGAAGAAAATAAGCCAATAAGCCACCTGTAGTTTTGTTTGCACAACAATAGCATACACTTGCAGTTGATGCCTCTGAGTTTAGACATTGCAATCTGTAATACCTCTAAACATAAAATGAATATCCATCCATAGATAGACTCCCTCAGTTCCAGTGATGCAAATGAGCAGTGTTTCCTGGGCACAGAGCTTACATGGCACTGGGCCTCTGCACGAGAGCAAGCATACAGAGAACACGCCAGCATTTTTGAAAATTTGAAATGTGGCCCCTCGCATGAATATTACAAGTTTTCCTCATGGAGTAAAACGAATTTATGTATTTTTGGGGTTAAAACTTTAAAATAAAGTCTGTGATTATTCCATGTTAAACTTATTATTAGACATGGTATTCTTGAATAAATGCACATATAAAATTCATTAAAGAAGTGAATATCTTCACTAGCTGTCACAATTGACACTGTTACTGCCTATTTTTATGGAAGTATACACATAATGACAATGCCTGGAATCCCTCAGAACTTCATTTTGCACATTAGCTGAGAAATGTAGAACACAAGATGATGTGTGTTAGCCATAACATTTGTGTTTAAATGTATGTTGATTGCAAGGATGAATGGGAACAAGGATCAAGAAACACATGACTCATCATAAAAATGAACATTTTTATATCATATTTCCAAACTTAGTCTACCGTGCTGCTGAATTATATTCCATTCATACCAACATAGCCTTCATTTTTTATACTAATGACTTGTTTGTGTTTCTCTCTTTTCCATGTGGACTGTTGAGCCCCTTGGGCAATGAAAACTGAGGCTTTCTTTCATTTTTATACTTCGAGGAGTAAAGCTAGAGGCTGGCATAAGGTATCCAATAAATATTTATTAAATAGATTGTAAATATTACACAATTTTTCTTTTTAAAGCTTTTTAAGGTGTATAAATACTATATAATACTGTGTTATACTATAACCATTCACAAGCCATTTTAATTTATGTTACGCAGTTATAAACTTTTATAGAAACAATTCATATTTATTTGGCCTTTGCTTTCTTATTTCTCAACTCTTTATTTTTAATGACAATACACAAGAAAATGAAGTCATTTTCATCAAGCTATTATGCAATTTCAAAGGCCTTACACTGATTTTGATAAACATTTATGAGAAAAATAATAAAATACTAGGAACTATCTCAGTACATTGAAGAAAGTGATTTATAGTATCAAGTTTTACTCCTTTCTAAAAAATCTTTTCTGACCAGCAGGCAAAGACTTCTGATATCAGGTTTGGTCCTTTCTGATATGCTTCATATTTGAATCCAAATACATATTCACTTTTATATTGCTTGCCAAAAATAACACCAAGATAAAAATGATTTCCTTTCTCCATTTTTAATAGAGTCAGACCCTTTGTCATCATCTTTCTATATGTAATATCTAGAACACAAAAATCTGAGTGTGTAAATGATCACATTTCTTTGTTTTTTTTATGTTTATTTTTTAATATGAAATTTATTGTCAAATTGGTTTCCATACAACACCCAGTGCTCATCCCAAAAGGTGCCCTCCTCAATGCCCATCACCCACCCTCCCCTCCCTCTCACCCCCCATTAACCCTCAGTTTATTCTGAGTTTTTAAGAGTCTCTTAAGGTTTGGCTCTCTCCCTCTCTAACTTTTTTTTTTTTTTTTCCTTTTTCTCCACCATGGTCTTCTGTTAAGTTTCTCAGGATCCACGTAAGAGTGAAAACACATGGTGTCTTTCTCTGTATGACTTATTTCACTTACCATAACACTCTCCAGTTCCATCCACGTTGCTACAAAAGGCCATATTTCATTCTTTCTCATTGCCACGTAGTATTCCATTGTGTATATAAACCACAATTTCTTTATCCATTTATCAGTTGATGGACATTTAGGCTCTTTCCATAATTTGGCTATTGTTGAAAGTGCTGCTATAAACATTGGGGTACAATTGCCCCTATGCAATAACACTCCTGTATCCCTTGGGTAAATTCCTAGCAGCGCTATTGCTGGGTGATAGGGTAGATCTATTTTTAATTTTCGAAGAACCTCCACACTGTTTTCCAGAGTGGCTGTACAAGTTTGCATTCCCACCAACAATGCAAGAGGGTTCCCATTTCTCCACATCCTCTCCAGCATCTATAGCCTCCTGATTTGTTCATTTCAGCCACTCTGACTGGCATGAGGTGGTATCACAGTGTGGTTTTGATTTGTATTTCCCTGATGAGGAGTGATGTTGAGCATCTTTTCATGTGCCTGTTGGCTATCTGGATGTCTTCTTTAGAGAAGTGTCTGTTCATGTCTTCTGCCCATTTCTTCACTGGATTATTTGTTTTTCAGGTGTGGAGTTTGGTGAGTTCATTATAGATTTTGGATACTAGCCCTTTGTCTGATATGTCATTTGCAAATATCTTTCCCCATTCTGTTGGTTGTCTTTTAGTTTTGTTGATTGTTTCCTTTGCAGTGCAGAAGCTTTTTATCTTCATGTGTTTCCAATAGTTCATTTTTGCTTTTAATTCCCTTCTCTTTGGAGATGTGTCAAGTAAGAAATTGCTGCGGCTGAGGTCAGAGAGGTTTTTTCCTGCTTTCTCCTCTAGGGTTTTGATGGTTTCCTGTCTCACATTCAGGTTCTTCATCCATTTTGAGTTTATTTTTGTGAATGGTGTAAGAAAGTGGTCTAGTTTCATTCTTCTGCATGTTGCTGCCTAGTTCTCCCAGCATCATTTGTTCAAGAGACTTTTTCCCATTGGATATTCTTTCCTGCTTTGTCAAAGATTAGTTGGCCATACTTTTGTGGCTCCAATTCTGGAGTCTCTATTCTATTCCATTGATCTATGTGTCTGTTTTTGTGCCAATACCATGCTGTCTTGATGATTACAGCTTTGTAGTAGAGGCTAAAGTCTGGGATTTTGATGCCCCCCGCTTTGGTCTTCTTCGATATTACTTTGGCTATTTGGGGTCTTTTGTGATTCCATACAAATTTTAGGATTGCTTGTTCTAGCTTCGAGAAGAATGCTGGTGCAATTTTGATTGGGATTGCATTGAATGTGTAGATAGCTTTGGATAGTATTGACATTTTGACAATAAAAATTCTTCCAATCCATGAGCACGGAATGTTTTTCCATTTCTTTATATCCTCTTCTATTTCCTTCATAAGCTTTCTATAGTTTTCAGCATACAGATCTTTTACATCTTTGTTAGGTTTATTCCTAGGTATTTTATGCTTCTTGGTGCAATTGTGAATGGGATCAGTTTCTTTATTTGTCTTTCTTTTGCTTCATTATCAGTATGTAAGCATGCAACTCATTTCTGTACATTAATTTTGTATCCTGTGACTTTGCTGAATTCATGTATCAGTTCTAGCAGACTTTTGGTGGAGTCTATCGGGTTTTCCATGTATAATATCATGTCATCTGCAAAAAGTGAAAGCTTGGCTTCATCTTTGCCAATTTTGATGCCTTTGATTTCCTTTTGTTGTCTGATTGCTGATGCTAGAACTTCCAACACTATGTTAAACGATAGCAGTGAGAGTGGACATCCCTGTTGTGTTCCTGATCTCAGGAGGAAAGCTCTCAGTTTTTCCCCATTGAAGATGATGTTAGCTGTGGGCTTTTCATAAATGGCTTTCATGATGTTTAAGAATGTTCCTTCTATCCCGACTTTCTAGAGGGTTTTTATTAAGAAAGGATGCTGAATTTTTTCAAATGCCTTTTCTGCATCGATTGACAGGATCATATGGTTCTTATCTTTTCTTTTATTAATGTGATGTATCACGTTGATCGATTTGCGAATGTTGAACCAGCCCTGCATCCCAGGAATGAATCCCACTTGATCATGGTGAATAATTCTTTTTATATGCTGTTGAATTCTATTTGCTAGTATCTTATTGAGAATTTTTGCATCCATATTCATCAGGGATATTGGCCTGTAGTTCTCTTTTTTTTTTTTTTTTTTTT